>NC_134356.1:483699685-483757185 GCF_048569485.1 Anomaloglossus baeobatrachus | reverse complement strand
ACATACCAAGCTTAAAGGGAATTTTTAAGCAGGTTTTTAAGATGTATAGTCCTAGGTCAGCATAATACAGGTCAAAAAAGCCTGATTCCTGTGCTATATGACGTACTGGACTGCTTGGTAGGCCTAAGCCACACGGCGAGAAAATCGGTGCAAGTGGAATGCGATAAAACATCGCATTCCACTCGGACCAATTTTAGCCTGTGTGACAGCGCGACTCTTTTCTCTCGCACCCATCCAAGTGAATGGGGCGAGAGAAAAATTGCACTGCACTCGCGGTACACCGGTGTACCGCGCGTGCAGAGTGAGAATCGCAATAGCTGGCTACGGAGGAGAGAGGGAGATAAATCCCTCCCTTCTCTCCTCCGTGCCGGCCCGCCCCTCCGCAGTTACGGCCTGCCCACCGCAGCTGCCCACCGCAGTACTGCCAGCACAAGCCGATGCACTGTCATGCGAGCATCGCAGTAGTGCCCCATGTGGTCCCGGCCGTATAGTTTTTTCTGGTGTAGATGTAGCAGAGACTTCTGTGTATATAACCCCGCCCACACCCCTGACTTGCAGCTTCCTGTGTACACTGAATTGTCAGCAAGCTGCCAATCACTGGCCTGGGTGGAGTTATACTGATTAGTCTGATTGCATTATCTAGTCAAACTCTTGCTGATAAAATTCTGATTGTACTGAAACTACAAGATACAACCTAATAAATGACACATCCTTGTAATCAGGCTCTTGTTCCCTATATAATGCTGCTCTCAGAATAAATAGCAAAAACCTGTTGGCAGATTACCTTTAAACTATCAAACATTATCTACATAACCCATCAGAAGACATTGTCTCAACTTTGGGTTATAAGCCAGACATACAGCTACAGGTGTTCCTTTGACCTCACGCCACCTCTCTGAAATTCTATCATAGCGCAGTTCAAGACGGCAAGGCAGGCTGAAATGGAGGTCTATCCTTTTCAGCCATAAGTGCCACTTTTGTCTTGGATGTAATGATAACCGGAAATTCATTTTGACACCACATATGCAATTCCATGAAGAGGCCTTCACAAGGGAACCTCACACTGGTTCTACTCCTGGGATTATGGTGTAGGGTGGCATAATGTACTGGATCCCTCTAGTCTTTGGAATAATGCTAATTTGGTTGTAGTGCCATTCATACGACCATTTCTCCAAAGAGTCCCAAGAGCTGTTTTTCAACACAACAACATGAGGCATGTTCAAGCTAATGTGAGCAGACTATATGTGTAACCATGTCTGCAGTGCGTCCAAACTTTTTTTTCCAATAGGCATATCTGGGACATCAATGGCCAGTAAATGGAGCTGCCAGCAGTGTATCTTTATGAATGTGTACCCAATTCCATTCCTGTAACAACCATTAATAACTTCATTGACAGCAGGCCAAGACTTGTAAATACATGTAATTCCTCTGTTTGGTGCTAATACTTTATGCTAAAAATCAAGATATTTTCAAAATTTTCTTTACATTTTTTATTTGACCATTCATATCCTACATTATATACAGTACCTTTTTATATACATTATATTTACATTACCATAACATCTCTACGTAGGAGTGGGTGCTATTTGCTGCTCTCCTCTTGAGGGGGAGAGAGAGAATTTTGGACCTCAACCTGTTGCCTTAGGTTGCCCAAGCCTTTTTCTTCCACATAAGAGAACACCATTGCTATAATTGAAACATAAAGCTGTGGGATCTCATTACAAATCTTGCTTTGGGACTTGTGAATTTTGAGTTGGATCTCTGATTATAGACAAATTTTAATATCTTAAAAACTTTAGCAAGAGGCGATATACATAAATGAAGTACTTGTACCCTAGATTTACTCAGTACTAAACCTTTTACTGGTAATTATGCAGAATCATGATAATAAGGTCAAACGAAATGGCTCATTGAGCGGATCCAAATTATATGCCACAGCAACAAAGAGAGAGGAGACTGCTTTATGGCCAACATAAGGAAATAATCTAAAGATAGAATGAAGAACTGATTTTATTGCCAGACTTAAAGCTTTATGTCTACAGTGAAAGTCAATTTTAGTCTTTTAGCATTCTACTCTTTATAGCAATTAGCTTTAATCAGCAGACACCAGGCAAAGCAGAATGAGATAACCCTGAGTCCATGAACTGAAGCTTTCTGTAAAATGAGATTTTTTTTATATCACATATTTATCACCTTTTGATCTAAAGATGCAGCATCATCAAAAATTAACATCTACGAGGGGCTGCTTATAAATCTTTGGCTTTGTGATCTTTTTTGTTTCTATGGTAACGATTGTTACATCACATGAAAGCCTTATGTGTCTAATATTTGTTTTCAAAATTTTTGGTTTGTTGCTTATGGTAACAGTGTTCTACGCACGTGGGAAAACAAAATGGCGGAGTCTAATGCGACATTCACAACAACTGAGAGAGGAGGAGTGATAAAATTCTTGTTTCTTCAAGGAAAGTCCGCAAAGGATATTCATGGTGATATGTCGAAGACATTGGGGTATAAATGCCCTTCATATTCCACAGTTAAAAACTGGGTTGCAAATTTAAAACGGGCCACTTCAGCACCAATGATGAGGAACGTCCTGGACGACCGAGAGTGGTTGTTGTTCTGGAGATCGTCGATGCTGTGCACAATCTCATACTGGAGAATCGATGAACTTCAGTTAAAGCAATAGCAGACATCATGGGGATTTCCCATGAACGTGTTTGTGTCATTATCCATGCACATTTGGACATGAGGAAGCTATCTGCAAAGTGGGTCCCCAAATGTTTAACAACAGATCAGAGAAGCATGCGAGTGAAAACTTCCTGGTCCATTTGTCAGTGTTTCCACCCTTATAAAAACGTCCTCGATCGACTGGACACTATGGATGAGACCTGCATTTATTTGTATGACCCTGAATACAAGGAGCAGTCAAAAGAGTGGAGGAACAGTGGTCCTACTCGTCCAAGCAAGATCAGGGTGCAAATATCAGCCACTAAGGTGATGGCATCTGTGTTTGTGAGATAAGGAGGGTGTGGTACTAGTGGACTACCTTCAAAAGGGTTTCACCAGCAATGCAAGATATTACACTGAACTTTTGGACCAATTGAAGGCAGCTCTGAAGGCCAAAAGGCGTGGCAAGCTGTCTAAAGGAATCTTGTTCCTGCAAGACAAAGCCTCCACTCACACTATACATGCAACCACGGCAAAACTGGCAGAACTGGGCTTCCAGCTGGTTGATCACCCACCTTATTCACCAGATCTAGCTCCCTCCGACTATCATGTGTTTCCAAACCTGAAGAAACACCTCAAGGGTACCAAATTTCACACCATTTCTGATGCCAAGGCTGCTACGGATGCCTGGTTTGAGGCACAACCAAAATCCTTCTTTTTGCTAGGCTTACAGAACTTGGAATACCGATGTAAGAAGTGTGTTGACATCAGTGGAGAGTAAGCGGAATAAATGTAAATTTTCATCATCCTATCTCATTTCTCTCTGGGTAAAGCCAAAGACTTATCAGCAGCCCCTCATATACCATCACATACCATAATGCTGCTAAAGGTAGATCCTATATCAGGCTGTAGGATTGGAATATTAGTTTTGTAGAATGATAAAAGGGACCAGTGCTTGAAGCCGGTATATATTACATAACTGTAATACAGCAGCCTTTGGGCATCCATTCAACAGTTCCAACACTCTGCAGATCTACTCAGCCAAATTAGATCTTCACAGACCTAAATTCAGTTTAGTAGATATTGAGGTTAACCAATTTTTACTTTTTTTAGCCAATCTGACAGACAGGTTATAAAATTAAATGTCCCCATACACATTAGATAAATGTCGGCTAAACTTGCCAATATGAGGGCAACAGCAAACCAATTGTGCATGGGGGATTTCTAATTTCTCCTCAATAGATGATGTAAGATGAGAGAAGGATCAGGCTGTTGGAATTTCAATGCCAGGTCCTTTTGCTGTCAGGGAAGAAAAGCTGCTGCCAAAGGTGTTTGGCAGCAGCTTTCTCCTCTTTACATACTGAAAACACATGAACATTCGGTGGAGCTGGGTTTTCGAGTGTATGGGGTAGTGGCGAGATATAGCTGCGTCCTGAACAAATGCTAGCTTACAGCTACATTATGTGTCTGGCCAACGTAAAGCACCACTCCAGCATTTTAGTTTATTTTTGCACCTCAGGTTTGGTGACACAACTTCTGACTTGTCAGAAGTCATAGGGTACGTCACAAGCTCTCAGTGCAAATCTATGAGAGCCAGAACAAGTGTCTCATTGACTTGCACTGAGTTGTGACCTCTGACGCGCTCCATGAAACAATGGAGCAGCCGGCAGGTCACAAACTGCAGAAGACCGGGGTGACGTTGATTGGAGATGAAGACGTTGGAGGGTGAGTTTAAGACTTAAATTAGAAGCAACACTCCAGCTTTCATATTTAAAAGAAAAAATTTGGACTGTTGCTTTAAGACAGGAGAGGATAATCTCTGGCAACAGTAATGGTCCCAGTCTTTGGAAAATAGTATGCAAAAAGAAAAAAAGGAAAAAAAGAAAGAAAATCTCCCACACTCTTGATGATAGAAATCCAATGTAAAATTAAAACATCATGTCTATTATAAAGTTGTTAAAAATAGGAAAAATACAAAACCAAGCAGTAGTCTATGCGTTTGGAGCACGTAGGCTCTTATGAGCGAGGTTGTACTAGAAAAGTCTGCCGAAGATCACTGACATGTCAAAGGAAAAGCAACTGTAAGCTTTTTACCATCGATTACTTTGTTCTTTTACATGAGGCAATTTGATTTCTAGTGAAAATGTTTATATTTAAATAGATATATTCACCATCAAGTCCATTAGTTTAGGTTTGACAAACATTTAACACCTCTGCCACTATTCCATACAAATTCTGACTCATTATATTTTTGCAGTTTGTGAAATTTCAATGTTTTATACCCTTTAATACACAATTTGTTAATGCCTGTGCCAAAACAAACATTACACGAAAAAGTCAAATAAGTTGCATACTCTACACAGGTCATAGAGGTCTTTAAAAATGGCATTAAAGAAATTCAACCTTAATTCTTAGGGTACAAGCCCACAATGAGTTTGTATCGTGTTTTTGACTCAGCATTCTGTATTTTCGCTGCATCAAAAACGAAACGTTTTACAGTTGAAGCAAAGTGGATGGTATTACTAGAAATCTCCAGCCCACTGTGCTTCTTTTTTATGCTGTATAAACTCCCCTGCAGTGCGCTTTTCCAATCCGCAGCATGTCAATTTTTCTTGCGTGTACGCCGAGTTTTCTGTGCAGAAGTTCACCAAAGACTTTGATTAGATGCAGAAAATCTGCAGGTGAAAAATGCACGTGTTTATAGCGTGTTTATATGGCGAAAACTATCACAAGTGTGTCACGGATTGATGTGATCTCGGGGCAATCTGAGATTAGCTGTAATAGAGTGACCAGTGCCCTACCGCCCCCACTTCCCTGTGGTGATTATTGGAATGACACCTTATTGTATTTGTATTAACTGCCCTGTATTAATGTGTAATGTTCCTCCTGTAATACAGCTGGCTGTGAGACAGAGCAGAACAAGATAGAGAAGTCCAGGAGGGACAGAAGAAGCAGAGTGGAGTACAGAAGGGTGGAGGTGACAGGGACAGGATTCAAGGGTGAAGGAAGCCCAAATCTTCGCCATCACCTGGTCCCTGCTACAGAGACAGGACAGAAAGAAGGAGAGAAGCCAAGCTATTAGGAGGGGCTCTATTGCAGCAGGACATAAGTCCAGAGTGTTATGAAGACGTAAGGAGAAAGTGGGACGTTCCTACCTTAGGCGTTATCTGCCGATACCTGAGGGAAAGCAGTTACGGCGGTGAGCATCAAGTGACTCCAACCGTCTGTGAACCGAGCTGTGTGATCCACCACCATGCTGGGGGAGTGGGTCTGAAGCGGGAGGATAAGTCGTCCCTGCAAAGCCAAGCTGGATGTTGGAGTTAATTTACTTGAAAGATAATGATGATGACAAGTCTGCTCTATAACATTTGAAACTGTTTGCCAGAAAGCTGTTTAGTAAGTTGAAGCAAATATTACCCGGTGTTTGTCTCCTTCCTGACTGAGCGGGGCTCAAGGCCCACTGGAGTAAACAGGACCCAGAAGATGAAGGGCAGCAGTCAGCAGGTATCACCTCCACAGCACATACCACCTACTCCACTCTGACCTCCCGCCCCCCCCCCCCCCCGTGTCTGTACAGTGCTGGGTTGGGTTAACGTCCGCCATGATCCTCGCCCATGACTGCCCCTCTCTGGCACTTTACACAGCAATTCACAGTGTATTGTTGAACACAGATCTGCTTTAATATATGGGGTATTGTTACCCTGGTGTTCCCTCTGTGTTGCGCCGCTCGCCAGAAATCCTCTCATACCTGGTGCGACACCTGCAGTCACACTGTGACAAAAACTCATCAAAAACGCATGTAATCCACACCTAACAATCTCAATACCAGGAAGTTTCAAAAACAAAGCAGCTTTATTTAAAGTGTGACACACCAAACAGTCCAAAAATGCGATAAAAATGCATATAAAAAAATGCTCATAAACACACAATGAAAAAACGCTAGCAAACTAAGCTGCAGAAATTGTGCTGCATCAAAAACTCAACAAACACTGATTGTGGGAATGTAACCTTACAATGGAAAAATATAGACATTTGACATATCAGTCTCTAATCCTATTTTAAGATTGGTAAAAGTAGCAAATAAAGTGCTTAATAATTTGCACTTTAAGCAAAATGCAAAATTTGACACGTTGGCCTCCAACTCTTACCTAAGCATACTAAACATCAGGGCCATATGGCTAACTAAGATGAAGTGGGCAGCACAGTGGCTCAGTGGTTAGCACTGCAGTCTTACAGCACTGGGGTCCTGGGTTCAAATACCACCCAGGACAACATCTGCAAGGTGTCTGTATGGTCTCCCTATGTTTGCATGGGTTTCCTCTGGGTACTCTTGTTTCCAAAGACATACTGAAAGGGAGTTTAGATTGTGAGCCCCAATGGGGACAGTGTTGCCAATGCATGTAAAGCGCTGCAATGTATAAAAACAAAGATTTTATTATTATTATTAAGCTTAGGGACCCTGCAGGGATCAAGGTCCGTCAGTTTTTTTTTTTTAAACTCGTTTTATTGAAAGTTAAGTAAAACATTACATAAAAGAATAAATCAGCAAATTGTTCAGTGAGACAGTGTACATGTAAACTGGTTGGTCATCAGGATAATAAAATAACAACAATCAAATCAGCATCCATTATTTTCAGCATATCCAAAGAGCATCAAACAAAGAAAAGGTGTTAACTCGCGAGACACATCCAACTTAAGGCAAAAGAACCCATATTGTCAAGGAGAGTGCAACCCAAATTTCGGGGAACTCGTGGTATCCCTGATATAGTGTATAACGAATCACATGTGTCTCTTTTCTGCCTACCGGTGCACTACTGGCTATTATTGCGATAATACCGATTGTAGGTTATCAGCAAGAGAACCAGGAGATCCGCCAGTCAAGGGCGACCTCATCCATCTACCCCAGATTTTGTCAAATTTAGTTGAAGAGCCTCTTGTCTTATAAACAAATTGTTCTGACGGGATTATTGCATTTACCAATGCAATCCAAGAGGCTCTAGTTGGGGAATGAGTGCTCATCCAATTTAGTATAATGCCCTTCCGGGCCAGAAAAAGGACCTTCTTTATTAATAGATTCTCATCTTGGGACCAGGAGTGTACATCTACCACCCCAAATAGACACAGGACTGGGCACATAGCAACCGCTTTTTGAAATATGGCGGAAAGAGTCATTACAATCTCACTCCAATAGGAGAGAATGACTCGGCAATCCCATATCATGTGCCAGAAATCAGCACCGTCTCTCCCGCATCTCGGACAGCCCATCCCCACCGAATTATTCAGCTTTTTCATTTTGTTCAGTCTCTGGGGAGTAATATAACTTTGGTGTATTATATATAATTGGATCAGTCTATTGTTAACAGCAGGAGAGACCAATGTGTGGGATTCGACAATGTCATCCCACACTACATCATCAATTTCAGGGATCCTGGCACTCCACCTCTCACGGACAGAAAGAGGATTATTCATGGCCTTGGCCCGAATGAGGGAGGAGTATAGTTTAGAAGTAAGACCACCAGGGCCCTGTGATCTAATAATTCCAATGACTGGGAAGGAAGAGAATCTAACCCCACGACCAGAGAACTGAGCTCGAAAGGCGTGCCTAATCTGGAGATACTGAAACCCATGAGATTCCGGCAAGTCGAATTCTGTCCGCAGTTGTGCAAAGGGGCGGAGTTCACCATCCCGGACCAGTGATCCCAGGGAGATTATTCCGCGATTCCTCCATTCACCAAACCCCGGCAATCCACAAAAATGTGGAAGGTCCAAGTTATCCCATAAGGGCGTCTCAGTTGGTACATCATAAAATCCAAATACGGCTTTAGCCTCTTTCCAGATCCTGGCCCCCAATTTGTGTATCGGGAGGACACGACCCTCAGGGGCCCTCCTGTGATCCGTCAGTAACGGCCACAGGAGATCCACAGGTCCGTCAGTTTTTACTTGCTTTGACTTTTGTTACCTGCTCCCTAGGGATCCAAAGGTTAAAAGCACTTTGTGCTCTGCACCATAACAATACGTGAAGATTTTTCACAATGGACTAACAAGACAAGCGTCAGAGTTGTGACCTCCTCCTGCCTCCGCCTTTATTTCATGAGCAATTTAGACTTCATCAAGGAAGGTAAAGGTGCTCCAAACTTCATGCGGGCTGTTGGGTGAAAGTGAAAACAGTTATTAATTTTGCATTTTTAAAAAGTATATGTCAAGATTTCAAAACTGAAAATAAAAGGAATAATGATTGTCCTGCGTGAAAAGAGGTCAGTAGACTATATTTCAACAGGGTATTAGTGTCCTTGTGAATACTGAAAGTATAAAAGGTAGAATCGGCTGTGCTACCCAAATGTCTGTGTGAATTTCACATGGAAATAGACACTGACAAACAGGGCTGCCACTAGGAATTTCGGGGCCCCATACTGGAAAAATTTAGGGGGCCCCTTGAGGCTCCACCCCAGCTGCGCCTCCACCCCAGCTCCGCCTCCACCCCAGCTCCACCTCCGCCCCGCGGATCTTCCACAGTCTCACTGCCTCTCTTAGAAAAACTTCACTTCTGCACAACAGCCTCACCAATCACACATTAACCCTTCACACTGAACACCGTATCACACACGCAGCCATCAGATTTTGTTTTGGCCATCAGATTTTTTTTAAGCCTGCCACCACCACATGGTGGACTCTTTTGGCCGGCCCTACTCTGCTCTAACTTTTTTTTTTTTTATATATCTAACTTTTTTGTTATATATTTATTTTTGGTATATCTATTTTTTTTCTTTAAGGGAATGTATCACATACAGTTTTTAAACTAATTGAAACCAAATTGTGATAATGCTGACTTGTGGATTTAGACCAGACAATCCCTTCAAAGGGAATCTGTCACCAGGTTTTTAACACCTAATCTGAGCACAGCATAACATAGGGGAAGAGATCCTGATTCCAGCGATTGTCACTTATTGGGCTGCTTAGTGTAGTTTGATAACATCACTGGTTAATCAGCAGGAGATTATCATTACAGAACTACTTGGCATTCTGCAAGTAGTCCAGCATATTCATGAGCTCTGTATAACTGCTAGATCTGCAGCAGAGAAAACATGGATTTTATCACAATGACAGCAAACAACCCAGTAAGTGACATCGCTGGAATCAGGGTATGTGTCTCTACATTATGCTGCTCTCAGATGGGGGAGAAAAAACCTGCTGACAGATTCACTTTAAGGCTCATTCAGCAGTCGGTGAAAACCGGTCTGCACTTGGGCCGCAGTGCATGGCCTGGCCATGGGTCTCCTGACTTGACCTCAGCAGTCTCAGGGCATATATGAGGAGCAGGTCAGGAGATCGGTGCCCGGCTATGCATGGCGTGTTAAGCTGAGATTTAAACTGATGGTTCTTTATGAGAGCGGAGGAGGGTTGTGAACAAGAAATGCCACATGAGGCAGAATTAGTCCACATGCCCTGTAATCATCCGTTGGGAAAAATGATTTCTGCAGGATCCGTTTTCTTTAACATGGGAGTCTATGGAGGACAGATCCGTTTACAGATTTCTATTTATCTTCCATTTGTAACGGATGTGCATCCTGACCTGCGGGACCACAAGTCTCCTCTGCAGGAGAACGCAGCTGCTCGTGCCCACGATCAGGGTTCGGTGCGCTGCGGTCTCCTGCTTGTGTTCTCCCTATGTGACTCCACAGCAAATAATTGACATGCTGTGGCCTCGGAAAGCCGCACCACAGGTCAGTTATTCCTGCGAGCTGTGCACGCACAGTGGGCACAGGATTTCTACAAATCCCATGCACTGTGCTTGTACTGTACATTGCAGCGTTGTGGACACAGCTGAAGCAGGCTACATCCAAAACACTGCTAACACTGATGGTGGGCACGCAGCCTAAGGAGAGTCTTTATTACAGCCTGGCTATTAGGGCAGGGGGCACCAAACACTCAGATACAAAGGCCTTACTGCTGCTCTATTCTCCTAAGGAGAGTCTTTATTACAGCCTGGATAATAGCAAAGAATTTACTTAGGAAAATACAGCACCAGTGAGGCCTTTGTATCAGAGAATGTTGTGGTGCCCCCTGCCCTAACACACAGGCTCACAGCACCACGGGAGGCAGAAGGCTCACAGCTCCACGGGAGGCAGGAGGCTCACAGCTCCACGGGAGGCAGGAGGCTCACAGCACCACGGGAGGCAGGAGGCTCACAGCACCACGGGAGGCAGGAGGCTCACAGCACCATGGGAGGCAGAAGGCTCACAGCACCACGGGAGGCAGGAGGCTCACAGCACCACAGGAGGCAGGAGGCCCACAGCAGAGAGGCAGGATGCTCACAGGAGAGAGGCAGGAGGCTCACAGGAGAGAGGCAGGAGGCCCACAGGAGAGAGGCAGGAGGCCCACAGCAGAGGGAGGCTCACAGTAGAGAGGCCAGGAGGCTCACAGCAGAGGGAGGCTCACAGCAGAGGGAGGCTCACAGTAGAGAGGCCAGGAGGGTCACAGCAGAGGGAGGCTCACAGCAGAGAGGCCAGGAGACCACAGGCCAGAGGTTCCCCACCCCTGATCTAGCTGAACCAAGACAGGGGCTGGGCCCCCCCCCCTGGGCAGAGATCAGCGCGCCTCCCCACCCCCCCCAGGCAGAGATCAGCGCGCCCTCCCCCCCCCAGGCAGTGATCAGCGCGCCCCCCCCCCCCAGGCAGAGATCATCGCGGGCCCCGGCAGAGATCAGCGCGGGCCCCGGGCAGAGATTAGCGTCCCCGACGGCGGAGATCAGCGCAGAGCCCAGGCAGAGATCAGTGTCCCTGCCGGCGGAGATCAGCGCTGTCCCCGGGCACAGATCAGCGCGTCACCCCCCCCCTCCCCGGCAGAGATCAGTGCGGCCCCAGGCAGAGATCAGCGCGTCCCCCACTCCGCGGCAGAGATTAGTGCGGGCCCCGGGCAGAGAGCAGCGAGGACCCCAGGCAGAGATCGGCGCCCCCCCCAGCAGAGATCAGTGGGCCCCCCCGGCGATCATCTTCGGCTCACAGCGCTTACATGTCCCCGCTGGCTGCCGCGTCCTCGCCACCTCAGCCGCTGTAGCAGGAGTGTAATGAGGTCTCAGAGTGATGACCTCACCTCCTGCTGCACGGCCCAGCGATGATGCGCCCTGCTCTGCTCCACTGACCCTGCCTCCAGTACAGCACATGGCTAATTTGCATGCTCCGCCCCTTCGCATGCAACTTAGTCATGTCTGGTAGTGAAGCGACACCGCCGGGCCCCTCTGCTGCCGCTGCTGCTGCTGCTGTTGTGACTGGGGCCTGGTGAAGAGACGGGGCCCGTCCTGCCTGAGGCTAAAGATAAGTATTTACCCCGGGCCTGGTCGGGCCCCCTCTCTTCACCGGGCCCCCCTACACCAGGCACAGTGGTAATGCCCTGATGGCGGCCCTGCTGACAAATGCTCAAATACTCTTTGCCCAAAGACAAAGCTGTAGGTGCAATACTAAATTGAAGGAAGTGGTCAAAAACACCTGAAACCTTGAGGTTCGCTATGGGTTGAAGTATCATCTGAACGATTGTTTAAACCAGTTTAGCTGCCAGGAGTCTTATAGCTGCAATGCTTCTCTGTGAAATATTCAAATTGTCTCTTCAGGGAGGAAGAAGACAGACTTTAGTGCCACCTATTGGAAGTAGCAATCCTAAAAGTAAAAAATTACCCTATACGAGCCTTTTCATATGACTTAAGATTTATGCTGGATCAGAACTTCATTTTGCAGACACGGTGTTTCGGGGGTGATTACCCCTCGTCAGTGCAAAGTATGAGATCTGATCTGGCTGTATGAGAAGCTATAGTGAGGTCTAAGAGGAAAACCTTTATCCTTACGGAGACTGACAAACCAATCTGGCTGTCAGTGGTGAGGAGTCTTATAGCTGCAATGCTCCTCTGGGAAATATTCAAATTGTCTCTTCAGGGAGGAAGGAGACAAACTCTAATGCCACCTATTGGAAGTAGCAATTCTAAAAGTCAGCTATAAGACTGCTCACTGGCAGACAGATTAGTTTGTCAGTCTCCGCACGGAGAAACGTTTTCCCCTAAGACCCGACTATAGCTTCTCATAGAGCCAGATAAGATCTCATACTTTGCACTGACGAGGGGCAATCACCGTGTTTGCAAATTGAGGTTCTGATCTGACATAAATCCTAAGTCATTTGAAAAGGCCCATTAAAGGGTCATTTTTGACTTTTAGGATTGCTACTTCCAAAAGGTGGCATTGAGTTTGTCTCCTTCTTCCCTGAAGAGATAATTTGTTTAAACCAGTGGAATTTGTTGACTTTAATGCACCACTCCAGTGTTTCTTTATTACAGCGCTATAGTAGTGCTTTAAATCCAACTCCCCTGACCCTTGTCTGATACTCACCTTCCGGTGTCTTCACCCTCTATTGCCACCGCGCTCTGTGGCAATTTGTGACCTACCAGCGCACTTCAGTGTTTCATAGAGCGCACCAGAGGTCGCAAATCAATACATCTCTATGACAGCCTCATTCTGGCTTTGTTCTTGCTCTCATACTCGTACTTTTTATGTTTTTGGTTTTGTAAATTTAAATGTTAGTCTTTGATTTAGTTTTTAGTATAGATAAAGCTGCACACATTGTATGCCTTGTGGTCTATGAGTAAAGACCAGAAGGTCAGAAATACATTGTATGCCTTGTGGTCTATGAGTAAAGACCAGAAGGTCAGAAATGAGTCAGCCCTGTCAAGTTATTTTTTTCTTCATATTGATTGTAACTGCTTTTAATGTGTTGGATAAGATATAAATAAATACCTTATTTTATCTGGAACACTGTGCTGGCGTTTGTGGATATACAATGGGTTACCAATGAAGAGAAGTGGCCGGTCACTAACTATGGTGAGATGATAGACTTTCTTAGTTCTTTATGTGATGAAACTTATTAATATATAAGGCCACAATAAAAGACATTATTAATGTCCCTCTTTTTTTGTCCCAATGTTCTCCATTTTAGTCCCATCCACTAGTAAGTCCTTTACTTTCCCCACACATTAATAATGTCAATCATTGTGGCCCCCATTTACTAATAATGTCCTTTATTTTTGCCATACACTTATTATGTCCCCAATTCTGGCTCCCATATATTTGTAATGTTCCCCATTATGGTTTCCATATATTTATAATGTCCCCTATTATGGACTGATATTGTCCCTATGATTCGCCCCATAGTGGTCTTCTTCAGACCATACCCCTCACCTTTCCCCTCTCCTATGATGAGAGGCTCCTTTTTCCTTCTCCATTGACCAGCACAGGCAGCGATGGCAAGACGTCCCCGTTTCTAACTAATACTTTGGGCCTGGCCTTTGTTATACACTTTGGTAACATGATTATTTTTTTTCAGTATACAAAGTCAAAAGTTGACAAGCAACATAGATTCATTTTGACTACTAAAATATAAGCTAATTTGTTTCTCCTTTGCAAATAGGATTAGATACGAGGCAATGTGGATTGTATCACACATGATTAGATACAACGAGCTCTGAGTGCTATCACACATGAAAGAATTAGACACATGGCTCAGCAGGTAATTATTGTAATCTAAATGCTGCAGTTATGTCATTGCGGTGCTCAGATCATGTAGTAACCAGTGAGCACTTATCGGCTCCAGGCAGCAGCTGGTACTCACTGGTTATTACTGTCATCTGAGTGCAGTAGCTGTAATGACATCACAGCTCAGATCCCAGTTACTACCCTTAAGTGCTCATTAGATCCAGGCAACAGGGCTTCGACAGAGACTTTATTCAGCTGTGACTATATGTCACTGGATGAAATCTCCTCCACAGCACTGATTCCCAGACTTTGTTAGAAGTTATGAGTGAGCGAACGTGCTCGACACTGCTCATTAGTTGAGCATTAGGGTGCTCAATCAAGTAATGAGCAATGCTGAGCATCGTGTGGTGCTCCGGTGCTCGGGTTAGGCCCCTTTCATACATCAGTTTTTTGCCATCAGTCACAATCCGTTTTCTGGACGGATCAACGAATGCGTCGCAGATTGTGGCTAAACTGATGCAACGGATTCGGCTCGCTGGGGGCTAAATAATAATTGGAGCATGCTCAGTTAAAAAAATGGAATCCGTCGCCGGATTCCGTCATTTGACGGATGACGACGGATTCTGCACCCATAGATTTCCATTCTACCAAACGACGCATGGCAACATCCGTCACTGTCCGATTTTTTGATGTACACAAAAAACGTTATTGTGGAGTCATCTCTGTCCGAAGGATAAACATTTTTCGATGGATCTGTCAAACGACGGATGAAACGTGAGGCCATCCTTTCAAATCCGTTGCTAATACAAGTCAATGAGAAAAAAGAAGATCCAGCGGCATCAGTCACTGGATCCGCTTTTTTCAAAATTCAATGCCTTGTGACTGATGGCAAAAAACTGATGTGTAAAAGGGGCCTTAGAGTGAAGCAGCTTCTTTCAATGATTGGACCCGACTCACTGAAGACGGGGATTTCCCCAGCTAAGTTAACGGATTCCTCACTCAGATGGACTCTTTTAGAGCCGACGAGCTGAAGAACGGATGGGTTACTTCTTTCTCTATATATCTCTCCTTCTGTCTCTAACATCTGACTATCTCTGCTCTGCTACATCTGACCATCTCACTCAAATGTAGAAGAGCAGAGACAGTCAGATGTAGCAGAGCAGAGACAGTCAGAGACACTACATCAGATGTAGCACCTCTGATCGTCTCTGCTCTACTACATCTGACTATCTCTGTTTTGCTACATTTGACCATCTCAGCTCTGCTACACCTGCATTTTATGTTCTCGTTTTGAGTTTTGTCTGAAGTTTATCTGTACCAGCAAAAAATGGTCAGAGACATAACATCTGTCTCTGCTCTGTTACATCTGACCTTCTAACCTTCTAAATAACTCAGATGTAACAGAGCTGAGATGGTCAGATGTAGCAGAGCAGAGACGGTCAGAGATGCTATATCAGATGTAGCATCTCTAACCATGTCAGCTCTACTACATCTGACTGTCTTTGCTCTACTACATCTGGCCATCTTAGCTCTGCTACATCTGAGTGAGATGGTGAGATGTAGCAGAGCAGAGACAGATTTTTACTGCCTCCCAGCAAACTGAGGGAGTTTTCCACAAAAGTGCACGAGTATCCCATTAACTTCCATTATGTTCGTTACTCAAGACCAGCACTCGAGCATTACAAATTTCTCTCCTCGAATAATGAGCACCTGAGCATTTTAGTGCTCTCGCATTACTACTTGTTAGAAATGATTGCTGTGATTTGGGCTCTGCTATGGTCTACAATAAAATAGCACCTAGCCTAGGGGGCATTCTCAGTTCGCAGACACAGGAAAGGACATAGGGTCAGACACAGACCACAGTCTCCTATGGCCAGGGACTGTCTTATTTGTGGTGTTGTGTGCTGTGATATTTACTCACCAGAAAAGAAAAATGGAAGCCCTCAGCAGCTAGGTTAACAATTTAAAAAGTTGTAAAAAAAACATTAAAATATTTAATTACATACATTTTTAATAACCTTTTTACATAAACGCCAAACACTTAAAAAATGGTGATAAATTACCTTTAAGCTTATATTTCTCATTTTGGAGATTAATCCCTGATCATTATGGTTCTGTTTATAAGATAACATACAGCTAATGTAGTTTCACTCATAAACAAATTTCAAGATAGTCAAGATGGAGTATCGTTTCATTTATGCAGTTTTCTGGAACATTAATCTGTAGTAATGCTTACAATTTCACTCCTGCTGAGCAGATTGGCCGAGTTGCGGGGGATCTTCTGAATATAAATAGAGATTCATAAGATAAAAACATTAATTCCATTATTCACTTTGCTCAGACAAATCTGAACACAATTACAAAGCAGCAAAGCTTATATTGTTATTCTAGACAATACAGAGGCCCCAAAATATACAGTTGGCAAAAGCCAGTGAAGTCAATTTCCAAAACAGATGTTCTACCCACATGGTTCCTGATCCTGAAGTACGCATGCACATTTACATCAATAATGCAATTGCAGGCACACTTTTTGCAATACGTAATGTAGAAACAGTAATTTCAATTATTACTCAAAAACAGGAGAACCTAGGAGTCATAGTGATATTTAAAAATAAATGTTTTATTCAGACACAATTAAAAAGAAGCATGAAGGTCAAAATACAACTACCACCAAAGAGAAGCATGGTAGCACCACATAGAAAGCATACAATAGCAAAGACATCAACAATACATCTACAATAAATAGTAATAGTATAAATATATCTAACACCGCACAACATTCTGAGCATGATTGGGGGAAGGTGCTGTGGTCAGATGAGACAAAAATTGAGCTCTATGGCATAACTCAACTTGCCGTGTTTGGAGGAAGAGAAATGCTGCCTATGACACAAAGAACACCATCTCCACTGTCAAGCATGGAGGTGGAAACATTATGTTTTCGGGGTGTTTCTCTGCTAAGGGCACATGACTACTTCACCACATCAGTGGGACAATAGATGGAGCCATGTACCATAAAATTGTGAACGACAACTTCTTTCACTCCGCCAGTACATTAAAAATGGGTCGTGGCTGGGTCTTCCAGCACGACAATGACCCAAAACATACAGTCAATGCAACAAATGAATGGCTCAAAAAGAAGCACATTAAGGTCATGGAGTGGCCTAGCCAGTCTCCAGACCTTAATCCCACAGAAAACTTATGGAGGGAGCTGAAGCTCCGATTTGCCAAGTGACAGCCTCAAAATCTTAATGATTGAGAGATGATCTGCAAAGAAGAGTGGACCAAAATTCCTCCTGACATGTGCGCAAACCTCATCATCACCTACAAAAATGTCTGACTGTTGTGCTTGCCAACAAGGGTTTTGCCTACAAGTATTAAGTCTTGTTTGCCAGAGGGAACAAATACTTATTTTTCTCTGCAAAATGCAAATAAATTCATATAAGTTATACAATGTGATTTTCTGGATTTTATTTTGGATATTCTCTCTCTCACTGTTCAAATTAACCTGCCCTTAAAATTATAGACTGTTCAAGTCTTTGTCAGTGGGCAAACTTACAAAATCAGCAAGGATCAAATACTGATTTCTCCCACTGTATGTCTACTAAGCCTTATTATTTTTTACTTCTTGGTTATTAAAAAATTTTATACAACCAAATTTTGTTTATTTATGAAGAATTTACATCACAGAATAAAAAGTAAACATGCATAAAAAGTTGTCATTGCTACATTGTTCATTTACTGAGATACCTTGCGTAAGTGGCACTTTAAAGATTTCTTGGCTTGAGTTGCAACAGGGCAATCACTTTGAATAGATCAGCAGTAATTTGCCATCATGTGGGTATCCCGGTGTCCTCTGCATCTTTCTTCTGTAGTTCTAAAATTTTGGTGGAATTGTTCACCCTGCTCTTCTGTTAGGTCACCAAGGTTTTACAGGAAACAAACCGAGTGACTGTGGTGATAATGCTCCTTGATACTAATTGTACAGCCGAGGTGACTGAAAGAAAATAACATTCTTTCTATTAGTTCAGTGAAATTATCTGTTTTATAGTTTCTAAGAAAGTTCTGTACAACTGTCACGGTCAGAATGACGATACTGATGAGACTCAAAGGATCTCTCGAGATCCGGCTCCTGTTTCTAATTAAAATGTCATGAGTGCACTTAGAGATTAAATAACTAGACAGCTAGTCAGTTACATCTATCTCCATGACTGGCTCTTAACCAAGTGTACTTTTTATTGTTTGAAAGAAACTCTAGACCAAGCAGTAAGGAGGTGTAAACAAAAGTTTTAGTCCAATCAAGTATCGCAGGTCAGGGCTTCATGACGTAGAGAGATCTACACATCCTCCTTGGATTGGTCAGTCCAGGCTCCAGGAATTTCTTTTGTCCATCTGTCTTGGGTGTAGAACAGGAAATAGCAGCCATCTTTACAATTACATGTGCTGGTATATACTGTGTCTAAGGAAAATACACTGAATATGCAATATACATATATACATGTTAGTAAGAAACAAAAGCATTCACAAATATGTGTGTTAGTTCACATCTACTGAACTATATAACTGAGTCTATGAAATGGCTGAATTAAGTATTTTTGGATACTCAATTCTTTATCCTCAACACAACCATAGTGAAAGAAGACCATGCACTGCGTGTTTTAGTTGCATTGGCGTCTCATACATTATATGTGATACTGATTCATATTATAATGACTATATGTATTACATCTTGGCCATGCTGAATGATCTAAGACTGTTCAGACATTCTTATTTTAATATTTTGATTTGTTTTCGGGGTTTTTTTTCTCTTATATTTGAGAGCAAGTTAAATGGGATTCTAATATATGATCAAATAATGTGAAGATTCAAAATAAAGCAGGAAAGTATGGACAAGAGTAGAACATGCTCATAGTCAGATCCATTTGTTTGCATAGACCTCTGTAGATCAAAACCTATTAAAGGGACTCTGTTAGCAGGTTTCTGCAATGTAATCTGAAGACAGCATGCTGTAAGAGTTAAAACAGAGAATTTAGTCCTGCGTCTGTTATCTCACAGTCTGTTTTTATTTACCTGCAATGTTAGTTTATGCCTCTTATTTTTATCATTAGTGGGTTATAGTCTGATTCTGCCCCCTCTGTGATTAGTAGTTTCTGTTTATCGAAATCTACACTGAAAGCCTGGTGTGGGCGGAGGCAGCTTTCCCAGCACTACTACATGCAAAATCTAAACTTTCACTGTTTCAGAACGGCTGCATACAGTAATCTAAGTGATACAGCGCTGGATTCAGGGCCTCTTTGCCTATAGCATGCTGTCTTAAATGAGGTAGCAAAAACCTGCTATCAGATTTCCTATAGGGGCATAGACATCTTTCAAGTAAGTCATTTGATCAATAAATGTAAATAATTAAATTCATGTGATTCCTTAATGCGATAATATACAAATTGTATCCCTTATTCCCCCTACTATTTGTGACCATAGTTTCTATAGAACTATTTTTTTGTCAGTCTGTAGAAAACATCAAGTTGACAACATTAATTCATTAAGATCTTATGTTTCAGCACAAATCAGTGTAACGCAGTGCTGGAGAACATTTTACCAGAATCCACATTTAAGTTTACAGTCAATGACTGCATCAAACGCAGCCATATAACACAAGTATCTATATTAATGGCCTTATGTGAATTAAATCCCAATTAAACAACATTATAGAAACTTGTGCAAGTTCTTTTTTTAATATCAGTCATTTTTTATGTAAAGGAGTTATCATCAACATCTGTGACTTTGAGAAGAGAACCGAGAGATGAAAACTCCCGCAGATTGGAGATTTCAGTGGATTATGAATGTATTTGTAGCGCCCCTGTGGTTAGGAGCTACAGGGGAATACAGCACCTTAACATCAAGGTGCAGTGCCCTTTGGTCACAGGTGAAAGAGAGAGGAAATGCAGTCTTATATTAGATTGAGTAACATTGACTCAGCAGCCCCTACCTTCATATTCCTGGGACTGTTTATATAGTAGGTCCATAGGGGGGTGGAGCCTAGCTGAGCGTGAGACACGATGTGGTTGCCAGGACGACTGGGTGACAGTTAGGGAGTTAACAGTCAGTCAGAAAAGAGTGACCAGCAGAGACGAGAGTAAAATTGATGACTGAAAGAAGGGCTAGAAATAACATAGGCCCGATGTCCTGAGTGAGGGTTCCCCGAAAGAAAAGAAAGGCACGGGAAGAGGGGTAACCCAGACGGAAAGGGGACGCTTTAGGTCTGGCGACAGCCGGCTGAAGAGTTCAGGTCGATACCGGTATAACGAAACCGAGGAGGTTTGTCAGTTTTATCCCCAAACCATTGACCGTTAACCTGGGATCCTAATTAAGAGGAGTCCCGGTACCCATCAAGAGTCTGACTACTAACCCCAAGCCGAGTCCACGACGCTGTTGCGGGAAAGAAAGAAATCATGCAGCATCAGACCCCTGGGAAAACCAGTGACGAGACTAACGAGTGGGTTAAAGAGGGAGTCACAGAGCCTCAGAGCAAAGACCGAGAAAGAGACAAAGAAAGGTTACCTCAGAGAAAAAACTCTGTCATTAAATCTCCTCCGAAATTTGTGACCATTGGCCTTCTGGTAACCGAACTGTTCTGCTGTGTACTGTGCAAAACAAACCAGATTTAAGTAAAAATGACTTGTTTAAGCTGATGTGGACTCGGTGTGTCATCTCTCCGCCACTCGACAGGACCCTGCGACGTCAGAGAAGGCAGCCATCACCGCTCGGTCGCTTCCCTCCTGGTCAGCGACCCGCTGCCCTGAGGTAAAATAGATCCACCTGTGGGGAGCTGAGTGATCTTAAGCTGCCGTCACCATCGCCTCAGAGGCCGGCCGCGGGCAGCGCTGGTATATCCCGCTCACCAGACACCACAGGTGGCGTCACGTATATCCCCAAAATCATCCCTGTACCCCATTCCACAGCCGCAGAGTGAGCGCCCAGGGCACGAAGCCGGGACCGACCACCTGTGATAACCCCATCGAGAGTAAAGTATCTGTAGTCCTGGCACCAGAGTATCCCCCTATCGAAAACCCTGATGGTCGACTCATATTCTTTCAGTATAGCAAGGTTGTTCAAGGACACACTGGGTTTCTGCATTTAGAAGGTGCACAACATACCAATAAAACTAAATGTGGCCATAGTCAAAGATTATCTAATAGACATCATATATTAAAGGGAACCTGACAGCAGGATTTACCCCAAAAAGGAGTCCTGTGTTAGCCTCCTAATGACAACTGTAGATAAAACTTTGAGACAGAGCACATCATAGAGTTATACCTTTATAAAAAGATGTAATACTCAGGTAATATGCTCACCTGAGGGAGTCCTGTACAAACAACTCCTGCAAAATCTCAATAATGGTTGCTGCTGTCTCGTGGCTGGGGGATGAAAAGCTTCAGGATGCTTGGAGGAAAGGGAAAATCACAGTTTTGGGTTGCACTCTTGAAAATCAAGATCCTTTATTCAATAATATATTTTTTCCACAACGCGTTTCCACTTCGGACTGGGGTACCATGCTACCATTAACTTCACAGCACTTTACAGACATCATCACTGTCCTCATTGGGGTTCACAATCTAAATTCCCAACCAGTATGTCTTTGGAGTGTGGGAGAAAACCTGAGAACGAGGAGGAAACCCACGCAAACACGGGGAGAACATACAAACTCCTTGCACTGCTGGTGGGATTTGAACCCAAGACCCCAGCCCTGCAGGACTGGTCCACCATGATGGCCATTGAACTTCAGTTTTACAGTAAATAAATAAACACAAATAGTATAATACAAAGGTTACAAATGTCATTAGACGTTGGCTGATAGAGCACTAAGCCTGACACTTTAAATCCTGCGTTCAGGGTCACTGTAAGGGAATGCATCCGGTGGATCAGTGAGCAATCAGCAAGTAGCCCCACTGTGAAGGCAGGAGGCTGGCACTTTAATGAGCTGCGGCTCCATCTCGCCACTGATATATCATTATTTTTGGATAGCAAGAAAGCAGGGTGACAGAATGCCAACAATTAGTATGTTGACCAGTAATTTAGGCTACCATCGGAAAGCAAATCATCAAGGACATAACAGGTCCCTTTAATAAGTAGTTATCCATGGTAGCTTCTGGTCTAAGAGACATTTCTTCTGCACTGTAAGCTGGAAAGTTTTCATCTTGTAATAATCAGTATTACACTTGTGCAAGCCTTTGTAGTGGAACATAAATCCAGCTACTGGACTCCTGAATGAAGCAGTCAGTTCAGTGCAGGACCCAGGCGCACCATTTTCATCATCCGGGCAGCTGAGATTGGAACCTTGTGAATATGCATCTTCACCTCCTTATCTATACACTACAGCTGTGAAAAATCTGCCTAGTCTGGAAAAGTGTGGCTAAAAATACTATACAAGGCCCGTTTCACACGTCAGTGAAAAACAGACGTTTTTCACTGGCATGTAAAACACACACGTCCCTCCGTGTGCCGTGAATCACGGCACACGTGGGTTGTCTAAGTGCAATCCGGGCTCCATTCTCCGTGGCCCGTGATTGCACTTAGAGACTAACTCACCTGTGCGCGCTCCCGCTCTCCATGGTGCTGATCACTCCCGCGGTGCAGCATCCGGCCGGCGCTAACCCCCGCAGCAGCTGTTTCCGGGTCGGCTCTGTCGTGCATCATGAATATGCACGACAGTAATGAGCCGGCTCAGAAGCAGCAGGCAGAACAGGCTGCACAGAGCGCCGCTGAAGCCGGGTGAGTAAAAATGATTTTTATTTTAAAAGCACGTTTTTTTCTGGCACGTGTCTCACGGATCACACCACTGCGTGGTCCGTGGGACATCAGTGATGCCAGAAAAAAAATGGACATGTCTCTGTGCGGCAATCACGGACACGCGTGAACGCTGCACGGAGACATGGTCAGTGAAAAATCGCTGATGTGTGAGCAGACCCATTCATTATAATGGGTCTGCGTATGTCAGTGATTCTGGTACATTTAAAAAAAAAAAAAAAAGCACAAACGTACCAGAATCACTGACGTGTGAAAGGGGCCTAAGGCCCGTTTCACACGTCAGTGAAAAACACTGACGCTCTTCACTGACGAGTAAAACACGCACATGTCCCTCAGTGTTACGTGATTCACGGCACACGTGGGTTGTCCATGTGCAATCCGTGATTGCATATGGGCATTACTCACCTGCCTTCACTACTGCTGTCCATGGTGCTGAACTCCTCAGCTCTCCAGCGTCCGCCCCCCGCTCTCTGCAGCTACTTCCTGGTCGGCTATTCCTGATATCATGAATATTCATGTAGGCAGGAGCTGCCGAGAGCGGAGGCTGCAGAGCGAATCGCAGGCAAGGTAAGTTGAAAATATTTAATATGTCCGTGATTTTCTGGTACGTGTTTCACGGATCACACACGGATCACACCATAGTGTGGTCCGTGGGTCATCAGTGATGCCAGAAAAAAACTGACTTGTCTCCGTGCAGAATCACGGCCACGGGTGTACGCTGCACGGAGACACGTTCAGTGTGTGAGCAGACCCATTGATTAAAATGGGTCTGCGTATGTCAGTGATTCTGGTACGTATAAAAAAAAAAAAAGCACATATGTACCAGAATCACTGACGTGTGAAGGGGGCCTAATGTGAATGTCCATCCTATGAATAATTACACCAGGAGACTTAGTTGATGGCCAGTGGTCACATCTGTCAGGAACACATCCCTGCTCTATGGATTGCCTGTAGTCATCACATGACAACTACACAAGAGCAGAGTGGCCGAGGACCTGGGATGTGGTGGCAATCAGTGGCGATGGTTCTTATTTTTTTGAGCACACTTAGGCCCATTATAAAATAAGAAACAGGAGGTCAAAACACCTTTAAAGGCTGTAGCTATAATCCAGTTTCTTGTCTAAATCATCCTTTTTAAAAATATAATTTCTTATCTGATCCATTTTTGTGGATCAAACTTGGCCAGTCAAGTCTAATGGACACTGAAGCCATCTGCTGTTAATGGATATGTTTTTTGTTTTTTTTACAGGCGCAAAATCTGACACAGTTGTGTGAATAAGGTTTAATTAGTAATAGTGATGGGCAAACTGCTCAGTGAGTGTCAAGAGCATTTTGATGCCAAGTACTCGTTTACAGAGTATAATGGAAGTCAATGGGGAACTTGAGCATTTTTCTGATAAATCTTCCAGAAAAATGCTCAAGTGACCCATTGACTTCTACGATACTTAGTAAACGAGTACCGATTAGTTCGCTCATCACTAATTAATAGCACATACCACTAAATTGCCAACCACAAGCTCAAACAAACAGAGCAGCTGCCAGGCTCTTCTAGCAGCAGCTTGTCTTTTTGTGGGGAAGAATATGACATTCACAAAGACGAATCCTTCTCTCCTGACATTATCACATAGGAGAGAATCGGGAGGACCCCATAAATCTTATTGGCTCATCCCGCTAATATGCAGCCAATATTTGTCTAATGTGTATGGGGCCTTAAGTTCAGCCAAGCTTTATGAATGTTTTAAGACAGGGTAAGGTTCAAACACAAAGCCAAATAACTTGCTGCATAGAACAGAACCGAATATATCTCTTTAATTTGTCTATTGAATGTGGTCCGAAACATTTAGAAAAAAATTAGTAGACCACCAGAAAGCTTACAATATGCCAGTAAAGGGTCTCTCTTTAAAGTAAACCTGTCACCACTTTTTTGGCCTATAAGCTGCAGCCACCACCACCGGGCTCTTATATACAGCATTCTAACATGCTGTATACAGTGCTGGCTAAAAGTATTGGCACCCCTGCAATTGTCAGATAATACTCAGTTTCTTCTTGAAAATGATTGCAATTACAAATTCCTTGGTATTATTATCTTCATTTATTTTGCTTGCAATGAAAAAACACAAAAGAGAATGAAACAAATCAAATCATTGATCATTTCACACAAAACTCCAAAAATGGGCCAGACAAAAGTATTGGCATCCTTAGCCTAATATTTGGTTGCACAACCTTTAGCCAAAATAACTGAACAACCGCTTCCGGTAACCATCAATGAGTTTCTTACAATGCTCTCCTGGAATTTTAGACCATTCTTCTTTGGCAAACTGCTCCAGGTCCCTGAGATTTGAAGGATGCCTTCTCCAAACTGCCATTGTGAGATCTCTCCACAGGTGTTCTATGGGATTCAGGTCTGGACTCATTGCTGGCCACTTTAGTAGTCTCCAGTGCTTTCTATCAAACCATTTTCTAGTGCTTTTTGAAGTGTGTTTTGGGTCATTGTCCTGCTGGAAGACCCATGACCTCTGAGGGAGACCCAGCTTTCTCACACTGGGCCCTACATTATGCTGCAAAATTTGTTGGTAGTCTTCAGACTTCATAAGCCACGCACACGGTCAGGCAGTCCAGTGCCAGAGGCAGCAAAGCAACCCCAAAACATCAGGGAACCTCCGCCATGTTTGACTGTAGGGACAGTGTTCTTTTCTTTGAATGCCTCTTTTTTTTTCCTGTAAACTCTATGTTGATGGCTTTTCCCAAAAAGCTCTACTTTTGTCTCATCTGACCAGAGAACATTCTTCCAAAATGTTTTAGGCTTTCTCAGGTAAGTTTTGGAAAACTCCAGCCTGGCTTTTTTATGTCTCGGGTTAAGAAGTGGGGTCTTCCTGGTATCCTACCATACGGTCCTTTTTCATTCAGACGCCGACGGATAGTACAGGTTGACACTGTTGTACCCTCGGACTGCAGGGCAGCTTGAACTTGTTTGGATGTTAGTCGAGGTTCTTTATCCACCATCCGCACAATCTTGCGTTGAAATCTCTCGTCAATTTTTCTTTTCCTTCCACATCTAGGGAGGTTAGCCACAGTGCCATGGGCTTTAAACTTCTTGATGACACTGCGCACCGTAGACACAGGAACTTTCAGGTCTTTGGAGATGGACTTGTAGCCTTGAGATTGCTCACGCTTTCTCACAATTTGGATTCTCAAGTCCTCAGACAGTTCTTTGGTCTTTTCTTTTCTCCATGCTCAATGTGGTACACACAAGGACACAGGACAGAGGTTGAGTCAACTTTAATCCATGTCAACTGGCTGCAAGTGTGATTTAGTTATTGCCAACACCTGTTAGGTGCCACAGGTAAGTTACAGGTGCTGTTAATTACAAAAATTAGAGAAGCATCACATGATTTTTCAAACAGTACCAATACTTTTGTCCACCCCCTTTTTTATGTTTGGTGTGGAATTATATCCAATTTGGCTTTGACAATTTTTTTTTTTCTTTCATTGAAGGCAAATTAAATGAAGATAATACCAAAGAATTTGTGATTGCAATCATTTTCAAGAAGAAACTGAGTATTTGACAGAATTGCAGGGGTGCCAATACTTTTGGCCAGCACTATATAAGAGCCCAGACCGGGAGTATAACATAAAAAACACTTTTGTAATACCTATCTAACGGTCGCTGCGGTGGGCCTTATGGGCGTCTCCGTTCTCCGATGCCGGCACCGCCTCTTTCCATCTTTGTCCTCTTTCTGAAGCCTGGGTGCATGACGCAGCTACGTCATACACACTCGCCGGTCCTGCACAGGCGCACTACAATGCTTTGATCTGCCCTGCTCAGGACCTGAATTCCGGCGAGTGTGTATGACGTCGGACCCGTCATGCACCGCGGCTAGAGGAGCACAAAGATGGCCAAAAGAGGCGGCACCGGACATGCCCATAAGGCCCACCGCGCGACCGTTAGGCAAGTATTATAAAGTGTTTTTTGTGTTATACCCCCGGCCTGGGCTCTTATATACAGCATGTTAAAATGCTGTATATAAGAGCCCGGTGGTGGTGGCCGCAGCTTATAGGCCAAAAATGTGGTGACCGGTTCCCTTTAAACAAAGTTGTGGGTAAAGGAGTCACAATGGCAGAAGACGATATAGTGTTTGTAATTTCTATCGGAAGACTCTGGCCTAAATTATTTTTTCCACCAAGGATACATAATATTTCATATACGCATCTAAGCTGTAGAGATGAAATGTGGTAGTATTACTTCACCGAAGTAGATGTGTATTATATAGGCAGAGAGACATCACTTATGATTTAAAATAGATTAATATGTTCACAAAAAAATAGATTAAAAATGTATCTAGTACGAGAAAAAAAATCAGTCAGCCAAGAAGTACATGGGTCATATTGCAGAGGATATTGTACAATTCTATAATAAGGACTTCTGACTTATGGGCCCATACTGATTGGATACATTTAATGTCTAAATGATGTGACCATAGAGCTCCATTTTCAGATTTTTTGGCCTATAGCTCGGTGATCCATGTAAAGATACCACCAAAAACTTGTGTGGAACAGCTTAGTAGAATCTGCTACATACCAGCTTATACTGTAATAAAGGTTTATAACTAACAGATTCAAAAATAGGCTGAATTTTACAGAACCCATTATAGGTCTCCGTTATATGTCAGATATATGCCGAATGCATAGGAATCGACAAGAGCTGTCAACACAAGGAATACTAGAAATCTCTCGTCTTCTCATAAGATGCAGGCTGATCAGCAATGATGTCTGACACATTCAAGTGGGAAGCTGAAATGAAAGATTTTTGCCTTCCCTCTGTATTTTAAAGTGCAGATAGGTGAAGACATGCATGAAGTGATATGTATTCTAACCATGGATATCTAAGCTGCAATGCCCTGCACATGAGGTAAGAGACATGGTTAATCAAGAGAACTGTATTACATTTTTAAATGGAGGTATTTGGTAATATTATTCCTACTTCATATTTACATCGATACATAGGTTGGAAAAAGACCTAGGTTCATCTAGTTCAGCCTTCCTCCACCAATTACACATTTTGGAATAGGATCTTGGAAATGGGAATACCCATTTAAATGCGTTTCTGCAATAGGATAGGCGCGGGTTCACTCGTTTTTGTCATGTAAAATGGCTTTCTGTGCCATACAACATAATCCTACAAGTTGTGTGAGCAAATTAAGATAAAGTTAAGAAAGATAAAAGCCACAGGCTTCAAGTTAATGTTTCTTTTAAATGTAACAAAATCTGGTAATATACTCAATAGTTCTATCAGTAAAAACCAAAGTTGGCAGATCACAAACTTACTGTGGAGAAATAAACAAAATGCAACATGAGGAACTAAAAATTTATTTTTCAGGCTAATTGTACTGAAACAGTCTTGCTCCATCTCTTGTTTCGTATATGAAACTTGTGCAACAGTCCAAAGTGCTGTAAAAAAATGTTCCTGTACTGAAGCATATACTGCAACAACGTAAAGATGATAGCTGTGTCTATTCCTAAGAATCCTCTTCCATGTCCACATCCTCTTGTAACTTCTGAACCATTTTGTCTTCCAACAATTTTGTTTTTCCTGAAAATAAAAAGGAGGAAAAAAAATATATATATATCTTTACTCAAACTAGTGACAATGTAGATATGCAGCATATTGTACAGGGGAATCCAAGCCAAAAAAAATACAAAGAAAGTGGTAACTCCTGTACCAGAAATTCCTTGGAATAACCCTCAAACCTGTCTTGTCCTTCAATCGCACATCTTACCACCTCCAGGTCAAAAATATTTCCAGAATCCGTTCTGTCTTCATCCTTGTAGCTACTAAAATTAGTACATGCAGTCATCTCCAGCCTCAACTCCGGTAACATCCTCCTCTGTAGCCTACCAACTATCACTCTTACCTTTCCAATCCGTCCTCAACTCGGCTGCCCAACTAATTCACCTCTCTCCTCTTTACTGCTCTACTTCTCCCCTCTGCAAATTACTTCAAGGGCTCCCACTTCCCAGACGTATCCAGTTGAAACTACGGACATTGCCCTACAAGTCGACCATAATCTGTCACTTCCATATATCTCTGAACCAATCTCCCGATATTGTCCCACACATACTCTCCACTCAACCTAAGACCTCCCACTCTCTCCTCCACACTTGTCCACTCCACAAATTCTCCCGAGTATCCCCCATCCTCTGGAATTCTGTGCCAAAACAATAATAATATTAATCCACCACATTTGGAACTTTCAGACAGAACTTAAAAACCCCTCTCTTCAAGAAAGCTTACAGCCTGACCCCGCTGCCACCACCAGAGCTGCTGCAACCCTCTTACTTACTGTCTCCTTCCCCAATATCCTGTAGACTGTAAGCCCACAGGGCCCTCTCCTTTATGTACCAGTCTGTCATTGTTAATTTGTTTAGTGTAATATATATATCTGTTTTTTCTATATCATCCCTTACATGTACAGCACCATAGACTCAATGGTGCTCTAAACATAACCTAACAACATGCTGGTCTTTATTAACCAAGCTTTACAGTTTATAGTTACGATTATTATCCATCGTGCATACCTGACTGAAATAGTCCAAGTCATATTCTAATTAAACTGAAGTGCACTACAAATGCCAGGCATGCACATTATCTGGCAATCAATGGTTACTATATCAGCAGCCCCTCGGATGCAAACGTGAGAGGTACTAGATAGCCCCTTTAGGCTATGTTCACACTAGAAAAATTATTTTTCTTAAGAAATTTCGAGAGTGAATGATTAGCGCACCTGCGTTAAAAAACACCAATAACGCAGGTGCGTTTTTGGTGCGTTTTTTTTCAGGTTGGTCCGTGCGTTTTTTAATGCCTTTACAGCAATAAAGCACGTTGACAATGAAAAGAAGGGAATTTTGTTACTTACCGTAAATTCCTTTTCTTCTAGCTCTTATTGGGAGACCCAGACGATTGGGGTATAGCTACTGCCCTCCGGAGGCCACACAAAGCACTACACTAAAAAGTGCAAGGCCCCTCCCCCTCTGGCTATACCCCCCCGTGGTATCACGGGTTCTCCAGTTTTAGTGCCAAAGCAAGAAGGAGGAAGCCAATAACTGGTTTAAACAAATTAACTCCGAATAACGTCGGAGAACTGAAAAACCGTTCAACATGAACAACATGTGTACCCGCAAACAACCAAGAAATCCCGAAGGACAACAGGGCGGGTGCTGGGTCTCCCAATAAGAGCTAGAAGAAAAGGAATTTACGGTAAGTAACAAAATTCCCTTCTTCTTCAGCGCTCTATTGGGAGACCCAGACGATTGGGACGTCCAAAAGCTGTCCCTGGGTGGGTAAAGAGATACCTCATGTTAGAGCTGCAAAACAGCCCTCCCCTACGGGGATGTCACTGCCGCCTGCAGGACTCTTCTACCTAAGCTGGCATCCGCCGAAGCATAGGTATGCACCTGATAATGTTTGGTGAAAGTGTGCAGACTCGACCAGGTAGCTGCCTGGCACACCTGTTGAGCCGAAGCCTGGTGTCGTAGCGCCCAGGACGCACTCACGGCTCTGGTTGAATGGGCTTTCAGCCCTGAAAGAACCGGAAGCCCTGCAAAACGGTAGGCTTCCAGAATTGGTTCTTTGATCCATCGAGCCAGGGTGGCTTTAGAAGCCTGCAACCTCTTGCGCGTACCAGCGACAAGAGCATCGGAACGGCGTACGGGCGCCGTGCGTGAAATGTAGATTCTGAGTGCTCTCACCAGATCTAGCAAACGTAAATCATTCTCATACCGGTGAACCGGATGAGTGCAAAAGGACGGTAAGGAGATATCCTGATTAAGATGAAACGAGGATACTACCTTAGGGAGAAACTCCGGAATGATGCGCAGCACTACCTTGTCCTGGTGAAACACCAGGAAGGGAGCCTTGGATGACAGAGCTGCCAGCTCAGACACTCGCCGAAGCGATGTGATCGCAACGAGAAACGCCACCTTCTGTGACAGGCGAGAAAAGGAAACTTCCTTCAGAGGCTCGAAAGGCGGCTTCTGGAGAGCAACTAGAACCCTGTTCAGATCCCATGGATCCAACGGCCGCTTGTACGGGGGTACGATATGACAAACCCCCTGCGGGAACGTGCGCACCTTAGAAAGACGTGCTAGACGCTTCTGAAAAAACACGGATAGTGCTGAGACTTGCCCTTTGAGGGAGTCTAGCGACAAGCCCTTTTCTAACTCCTATTGTAGGAAGGAAAGAAAGATAGGCAATGCAAATGGCCAGGGAGACACTCCCTGAGTAGAGCACCAGATTAAGAAAACCTTCCACGTTCTGTGGTAGATCTTAGCAGACGTGGGCTTCCTAGCCTGTCTCATGGTGGCAACGACCCCTTGGGATAATCCTGGAGACGCTAGGATCCAGGACACACAAGCCACACAGTCAGGTTCAGGGCCGCAGAATTCCGATGGAGAAAACGGCCCTTGATACAGTAAGTCTGGTCGGTCTGGTAGTGACCCCGGTCGGCCGACCGTGAGATGCCACAGATCCGGGTACCACGATCTCCTCGGCCAGTCTGGTGCGACGAGTATGACGCGGCTGCAATCGGATCTGATTTTTGCGCAGTACTCTGGGCAAGAGTGCCAGAGGTGGAAACACATATGTGAGCCGGAACTACGACCAATCTTGCACTAAGGCGTCTGCCGCCAGAGCTCCGTGACCGCGCGATCGTGCCATAAATGCCGGGACCTTGTTGGTGTGCCGAGACGCCATTAGGTCGACGTCCGGCCCCCCCCCCAGCGGCAACAGATTTCCTGAAACACGTCCGGGTGAAGGGACCATTCCCCCGCGTCCATGCCCTGGCGACTGAGGAAGCCTGCTTCCCAGTTTTCTACGCCCGGTATGTGAACTGCGGATATGGTGGATGCTGTGTCCTCCACCCACATGAGGATTCGCCGGACTTCCTGGAAGGCTGCTGACTGCGTGTCCCTCCTTGGTGGTTGATGTATGCCACCGCTGTGGAGATGTCCGACTGGATTCGGATCTGCTCCCTTCTAGCCACTTTTGGAAAGCTAATAGGGTAAGATACCCTGCCCCGATTTCCAGCACATCGAACTGAAGGGTGGACTCCTGCTGAGTCCACGTCCCCTGAGCCATGTGGCGGAGACAAACTGCTCCCCACCCTGACAGACTCGTATCTGTCGTGACCACTGCCCAGGATGGGGGCTATGGCAATGAGGTGGGAATAAGCCACTATTGCAGAGAGTCCTCGGCCGTCAGGGAAAGGGAGACTTCCCGTCCAGGGAGGTTGACTGCCCATCCCATTGGCGGAGAATGTCCCATTGCCGTTGGCGCAGATGAAACTGCGCAAAGAGAACTGCCTCGATGGCTGCCACCATCTTCCTTAGGAAGTGCATGCGGCGCCTTAAGGGGTGCGACTGGCCTTGAAGGAGAGACTGCACCTCTGTCCGCAGTGAACGCTGCTGGTTCAGCGGAAGCTTCACTATGGCTGATAGAGTATGAAACTCCATGCCGAGATACGTTAGTGATTGAGTCGGAGACAGATTTGACCTTGCCAAATTGATGATCCACCCGAAAGTCTGGAGAGTCTCCAGCGTAACATTCAGGCTGCGTTGGCATGCCTCGAGGGAGGTTGCTTTGACGAGTAGATCGTCCAAGTACGGAATCACCGGGTGTCCGTGAGAGTGCAAGACTGCTACCACTGCTGCCATGACCTTGGTGCCCACCCGTGGGGCTGTCCCAGACTGAATGGCAGAGCTACGAACAGAAGATGTTCGTCTCCTATCACAAAACGTAGAAAACGTTGGTGCTCCGTAGCAATTGGCACGTGGAGATAGGCATCTTTGATGTCTGTTGAGGCAAGGAAGTCTCCTCGAGACATTGAGGCAATGACGGATCGGAGGGATCCCATCCGGAACCGCCTGGCGTTCGCATGCTCGTTGAGCAGTTTCAGAACCAGAACAGGACAGAAGGAACCGTCCATTTTTGGAGCCACAAAGAGATTGGAGTACAAACCCTCGCCCTCGTTCCTGAGGGGGGACAGGGATCACCACTCCTTCTGCTCTTAGAGCGTCCACTGCCTGCAGCAGGGCATCTGCTCGGTGGAGAGGTGGGGCCGTTCAGAAGAATGGAGTCGGAGGACGAGAACAGAACACTGTCCTGTGCACGTGAGCACAATGTCCGTCACCCACCGGTCTGTGACCTGTGGCAGCTAAATGTCGCCAAAGGCGGGGGAGTCTGCCATCAACCGCGGATGCGGAGAGAGAGAGAGAGAGCTGAGAGTCCTGAGGAGACCGCCTTGGTAGCGGTTCCTCCGACCGCCTTCCTTGGGCGAGATTGAGCCCGGCCGGAATCTGAGCCCGTCTGAGGTTTTGTAGCCCTTTTGCACGAGGACAATTGGGACCTGCCGGAGCTTGGGAAGGACCGAAACCTCGACTGTACTTTTAGGACAGCATTAACAGGGTAAGTCGCAGTGCAGACATTGCGGTACAGATGTCCCTGCTCAAGGTCAGCTGCGCAAGAACAGCAGAAAAGGTTAGGTTGCCAATACGGCTGTGGATGCCGGAGCAACCGACACGCCGATAGCCTCCTAGACAGATTTCAACCAGAGTCCATCTGTCTGTGAATGGCATCTTGAAGTGAAGCCCCATCTCCAGTGCAACTATGGCTCTATATGCAAGCCTGGAGATTGGAGAATCCACCTTTGGACCCTGGGTCCAGCGCTGACCACGTCAGGGGAAAAAAGGGATAACGTGTATCCTAAAAACGTTTGGAGAAGACGCTTATCTGGTAAGCGTGGTGTTCCTGGACTGCTTCTCTGAAGTCAGCGTGGCCAGAAAAAAACTCAATATCTGCGTGAGACACTGAAAAGGAACTTCTCCTGTTCGTCTCCTATCTCCACTGGGGGAGCTGAGGGAGAAAGATCCAACCTTCCATTGGTGGACGTTATAGGATCATTCCGTATGGCGTTACCACCCGGTGTATCCGGATTGAGAGCGATGTCAGTATCAAAGCCCTGAAGAGCTGCCTTTTGTTCAAGTAGATTGCCCATGGGTGCAAGTCTCTATATTATGACTACTCCGTCCCTGTCCATGGACAGGGTTGACAGGAGGTTTCTTTGGCCACAACTAGTAGAGCCCCGGCAGACGAAGTGCTAGAGACCCCGGCAGACGACGTGCTACAGGGGAGCATGCACACAATGGGACGGTGTCATGAACAGCATCCCATGTAGTAAAAACAGCACTGAAAACTGTGTTGCTTTTTTGCCGCTGCCGACTAGCTATCTAGAAGTATATAGCCAAGATTGGTGACCGTACATTGCAATGTATAGCATACAGGCATAAAGTACAAAATACAAGCACAAGTACAAATGAACACTGCAGCCCATGCAATACAAGCAGCATAGAAGCCTGTGCCCTGGCACCTCTGCTCTTCTGCTGCTGTAGACTGGTCATCTAGGGGAATATAGCCCAGAAGAGTGACCATACAGTGCAATGTATAGCATACAAGCACAAGTACAAATGCACACTGCAGCCCATGCAATACAAGCAGCATAGAAAAAAAAAAAAAACCTGTGCCCCAGCACCCTTGGTTTTCTGCTGCTGTAGTCTAGCCATTCCAGAAGAATATAGCTAAGACTAGCGACTGTACAGTGCAATGTATAGCATATCAGCATAAACACAAATGAACACCTCAGTCGTGCAAAACAAGCAGCCTAGAAAGCCTGTGCTCTAGCACACCTGCTTTTCTGCTGCTGATGTGTCGCTCCCCAAGCGGGCATATAGCGACCTATGTAGTTAAAAACAACACATGTATACATGCAGTTATATCGTGGTCAGCACTATGTGTGCCTCTTACCGCCCGCCTATAAGCGGGTGTATGATCGCCACTGTCCTGCCTTGGTGCCCCGAGCTCTGCAGCAATGGCTGCCGGCTTCTTCCCCAGCTCGTGTGAGTAGGGGCGGGCCGTGGGCGTGCCCCCAAGGCAGAGCGGGAATCCGGCGTCCGACAGAGTGCAGTGAGAGGGCTGGAGCATGTAAAAAGGCTCCAGCCCTCGGCGCTGCTGATTGCTCAGCGCCTGTCCCCTTCCCTGAGTGACAGGGAGGGGGCGGGAACGAAGCGGCACTAGGCCGCAGAAGCCGGGGACTGGAGTTATAAGCGCCGCCGCCGTAAAAGCGCGGTCGGCGCCCAGTCCCCGGCGAACTACAAGTCCCAGCCGCGCCGCCGCTCCCGGAGCGTCCGGCGCGGTAGTTCCCAAAACACAAAGTCACTCAGCAAAGCTGCAGTGACTGTAACCCTTTACTGTCCCCGGCGCACTAGCACACCCAGCAAGTCTGGAGTGTGCTGTGCCTGTGTGTACGGGGACACAGAGTACCTGTAATGGTGCAGGGCCATGTCCCTGAACGGTACTCCAGCTCCACATCCAGCAGGTTCAAATGGGTCTGTGGATGGAGCCCGGCGTCAGAGCTTTGAGGCCGGCAGGATCCCACTTCCTCAGAGCCCCTCAGGGGGATGTGGAAGGAAAACAGCATGTGGGGCTCCAGCCCCTGTACCAGCAATAGGTACCTCAACCTTACAACACCATCCAGGGGTGAGAAGGGAGCATGCTGGGGACACTATATGTGTCCTCTTTTCTTCCATCCGAAATAGTCAGCAGCTACTGCTGACTAAAATCTGTGGAGCTATGCGTGGATGTCTGACCTCCTTCGCACACAAAGCTAAAACTGGAGAACCCGTGATACCACGGGGGGGTATAGCCAGAGGGGGAGGGGCCTTGCACTTTTTAGTGTAGTGCTTTGTGTGGCCTCCGGAGGGCAGTAGCTATACCCCAATCGTCTGGGTCTCCCAATAGAGCGCTGAAGAAATAAAAAAATAAATACAGAGATAGATAGATGATAGAGGGATAGATAGATAATACATAGATAATAGATAGATATTTAGGGGAATAGATAGATAGATAGATAATAGAGGGATAGATAGATATAGATAGATAGATAAAAGGATAGATAGATAGAAGGATAGATAGATAGATATTCCAGCTTTATTTATGATGTTCCCCCCCCCCCCCCAACACATACTGCACTTCTCGCGGCCGGTAGTGTGTTCACATTACCGGCCGTGAGAAATGTCCTGGAGTCACCTCTGCACCTCGCTCAGGAGCCGCATTCAGCACTCGCTCCCTGACCGAGGCTGCGTGGAGAACTGTCAGACGTGGCTGGAGCAGAGCTGGAGGCGCCGCGGGACATCGCTGTGGATTACGTCGGAGCTGTGTGTTTCGGGGGGGTTAATAAACTGGAGAAAGAGGGGCTTTTTATCTTTTTTTCAAAATAAAGGATTTTTCGGTGTGTGTGAGTGTTTCTTTACTTTCACTTTCAGATTAGTGACGGCGTGTCAGACACTGCCATTACTAATCTTGGATTTAGCGGCAGGTATTGGTTGCCGTTAACTCCTTATTACCTGGATGTCCACCGCATCACGGCATCTGGAAGAGCCGGGACACTCCAGGACTGTCGAATAATGGATGCGACAGTCCCGGGGCAGCTGCGGGTGGGGGGGGAGGAGGGGGGGGGCATTAACCCTGTCCTTCGCCTTCCCCAGCCTGAGAATACCGGGCCGCCGCTGTGTGTTTACCCGGCTGGAAGGTAAAAATACAGCGGAGCACACGCTTTTTTTTTCCCTCTTCCTGTCCTAGTGACATCACTTCCCTACAAAACGCAGGGCAGGGATGTACACTATGTCAGGCCTAACACAGGCCTAACACAGGCCTAACACAGGCCTAACACAGGCCTAACACAGGCCTAACACAGGCCTAACACAGGCCTAACACAGGCCTAACACAGGCCTAACACAGGCCTAACACAGGCCTAACACAGGCCTAACACAGGCCTAACACAGGCCTAACACAGGCCTAACACAGGCCTAACACAGGCCTAACACAGGCCTAACACAGGCCTAACACAGGCCTAACACAGGCCTAACACAGGCCTAACACAGGCCTAACACAGGCCTAACACAGGCCTAACACAGGCCTAACACAGGCCTAACACAGGCCTAACACAGGCCTAACACAGGCCTAACACAGGCCTAACACAGGCCTAACACAGGCCTAACACAGGCCTAACGCACATCACTTGCTACCTGCGTTATTCCTGCGCTATTTCATGATTACATTACAGTCAATGGAGTGAAATAACGCAGTTAGCTGCAGAAAAGAAGTGACATGCTCATTCTTTTTCTTAAGGAAATCTACTGAAAGAATTTTCTTAAGAAAAAAATCGCAGTGCGCGCACAGCTAATTTTTTTTTTGCCATAGGTTTTGCTGGGAAATGTTTGCAGAAAGTTACAAGAATTTCTTAAGAAATTTCTGCAGCAAAAATGCACCAAAAATGCAGGTAAAGAAGGGAATTTTGTTACTTACCGTAAATTCCTTTTCTTCTAGCTCTTATTGGGAGACCCAGACGATTGGGGTATAGCTACTGCCCTCCGGAGGCCACACAAAGCACTACACTAAAAAGTGCAAGGCCCCTCCCCTTCTGGCTATACCCCCCCGTGGTATCACGGGTTCTCCAGTTTTAGTGCCAAAGCAAGAAGGAGGAAGCCAATAACTGGTTTAAACAAATTAACTCCGAATAACGTCGGAGAACTGAAAAACCGTTCAACATGAACAACATGTGTACCCGCAAACAACAAAAAAATCCCGAAGGAAACAGGGCGGGTGCTGGGTCTCCCAATAAGAGCTAGAAGAAAAGGAATTTACGGTAACAAAATTCCCTTCTTCAGCGCTCTATTGGGAGACCCAGACGATTGGGACGTCCAAAAGCTGTCCCTGGGTGGGTAAAGAGATACCTCATGTTAGAGCTGCAAAACAGCCCTCCCCTACGGGGGTGTCACTGCCGCCTGCAGGACTCTTCTACCTAAGCTGGCATCCGCCGAAGCATAGGTATGCACCTGATAATGCTTGGTGAAAGTGTGCAGACTCGACCAGGTAGCTGCCTGGCACACTTGTTGAGCCGAAGCCTGGTGTCGTAATGCCCAGGACGCACCCACGGCTCTGGTTGAGTGGGCTTTTAGCCCTGAAGGAACCGGAAGCCCCGCAGAACGGTAGGCCTCTAGAATTGGTTCTTTGATCCATCGAGCCAGGGTGGCTTTAGAAGCCTGCAACCCCTTGCGCGGACCAGCGACAAGGACAAAAAGTGCATCGGAACGGCGCATGGGCGCCGTGCGGGAAATGTAGATTCTGAGTGCTCTCACCAGATCTAGCAAACGTAAGTCCTTTTCATACCGGTGAACCGGATGAGGACAAAAGGAAGGCAAGGATATATCCTGATTAAGATGAAACGAGGATACGACCTTAGGGAGAAACTCCGGAATGGGGCGCAGCACTACCTTGTCCTGGTGGAACACCAGGAAGGGAGCCTTGGATGACAGAGCTGCCAGCTCCGACACTCGCCGAAGCGATGTGATCGCAACAAGAAACGCCACTTTCTGTGACAGGCGAGAAAAGGAAACTTCCTTCAGAGGCTCGAAAGGCGGCTTCTGGAGAGCAACTAGTACCCTGTTCAGATCCCATGGATCTAACGGCCGCCTGTACGGGGGCACAATATGACAGACCCCCTGCAGGAACGTGCGCACCTTAGGAAGACGTGCTAGACGCTTCTGAAAAAAACACGGATAGTGCCGAGACTTGCCCTTTAAGGGAGCTGAGCGACAAGCCCTTTTCCAACCCCGATTGCAGGAAGGAAAGAAAGGTGGGCAATGCAAATGGCCAAGGGGATACTCTCTGTGCAGAGCACCAGGATAAGAAAATCTTCCACGTTCTGTGGTAGATCTTAGCAGACGTTGACTTCCTAGCTTGTCTCATTGTGGCTACGACTCCTTGAGATAATCCTGCGGACGCTAGGATCCAGGACTCAATGGCCACACAGTCAGGTTCAGGGCCGCAGAATTCTGATGGAAAAACGGCCCTTGGGACAGTAAGTCTGGTCGGTCTGGCAGTGACCACGGTCGACCGACCGTGAGATGCCACAGATCCGGATACCACGATCTCCTCGGCCAGTCTGGGGCGACGAGTATGACGCGGCTGCAATCGGATCTGATCTTGCGTAACACTCTGGGCAAGAGTGCCAGAGGTGGGAAGACGTATGGGAGCCGGAACTGCGACCAATCTTGAACTAATGCGTCTGCCGCCAGAGCTCTTTGATCGCGCGACCTCGCCATGAATGCCGGGACCTTGTTGTTGTGCCGGGACGCCATTAGGTCGACGTCCGGCACTCCCCATCGGCGACAGATTTCCTGAAACACGTCCGGGTGAAGGGACCACTCCCCTGCGTCCATGCCCTGGCGACTGAGGAAGTCTGCTTCCCAATTTTCTACGCCTGGGATGTGAACCGCGGATATGGTGGAGGCTGTGTCCTCCACCCACATTAGAATGCGCCGGACTTCTTGGAATGCTTGCCGACTGCGCGTCCCTCCTTGGTGGTTGATGTATGCCACCGCTGTGGAGTTGTCCGACTGGATTCGGATCTGCTTTCCTTCCAGCCACTGTTGGAAGGCCAGTAGGGCAAGATACACTGCCCTGATTTCCAGAACATTGATCTGAAGGGTGGACTCCTGCGGAGTCCACGTCCCCTGGGCCCTGTGGTGGAGAAACACTGCTCCCCACCCTGACAGACTCGCATCTGTCGTGACCACTGCCCAGGATGGGGGCAGGAAGGATCTTGCCTGAGACAATGAGGTGGGAAGGAGCCACCATTGTAGAGAGTCCTTGGCCGTCTGGGAAAGAGAGACTTTCCTGTCCAGGGACGTTGACTTCCCGTCCCATTGGCGGAGAATGTCCCATTGAAGTGGGCGCAGATGAAACTGCGCAAAGGGAACTGCTTCCATGGCTGCCACCATCTTCCCGAGGAAGTGCATGAGGCGCCGTAAGGGGTGCGACTGGCCTTGAAGGAGGGATTGCACCCCTGTCTGTAGGGACCGCTGCTTGTTCAGCGGAAGCTTCACTCTCGCTGCTCGAGTATGAAACTCCATGCCAAGATACGTTAGCGACTGTGACGGTGACAGATTCGACTTTGGAAAGTTGATGATCCATCCGAACGTCTGTAGAGTCTCCAGCGTAGCATGTAGACTGAGTTGGCATGCCTCTTGAGAGGGTGCCTTGACAAGTAGATCGTCTAGGTAAGGGATCACCGAGTGTCCCTGAGAGTGCAAGACTGCTACCACCGCCGCCATGACCTTGGTGAAGACCCGGGGGGCTGTCGCCAGACCGAATGGCAGAGCTACAAACTGAAGATGGTCGTTTCCTATCACAAAACGTAGAAAACGTTGATGTTCTGTAGCAATTGGCACGTGGAGATAAGCATCTTTGATGTCTATTGAGGCAAGGAAGTCTCCTTGAGACATTGAGGCAACGACAGAGCGGAGGGTTTCCATCCGGAACCGTCTGGCGTGCACATGTTTGTTGAGCAGCTTTAGATCCAGAACAGGACGGAACGAGCCGTCCTTTTTTGGAACCACAAAGAGATTGGAGTAAAACCCTCGCCCTTGTTCCTGAGGCGGTACAGGAACCACTACTCCTTCCGCTCTTAGGGAGTCCACCGCCTGCAGCAGGGCATCTGCTCGGTCTGGATGTGGGGAGGTTCTGAAGAACCGAGCTGGAGGACGAGAACTGAACTCGATTCTGTACCCGCGAGACAAAATGTTTGTCACCCACCGGTCTTTGACCTGTGACGTCCAAATGTCGGAAAAGCGGGAGAGCCTGCCCCCAACCGGAGATGCGGAGGGGGGGGGCTGGAAGTCATGAGGTAGCCGCTTTGGAAGCGGTTCCTCCATTTGCTTTCTTGGGGCGTGCGTGAGCCCGCCAGGAATCTGAGACTCTTTGCGTCCTCTGAGTCCCTTTGGACGAGGAGAATTGTGTCTTGCCCGAACCTCGAAAGGACTGAAACCTCGACTGCCACTTTTTCTGTTGAGGTTTACTTGCTCTGGGCTGTGGTAAGGAAGAGTCCTTACCCTTGGACTGTTTAATGATGTCAGCCAATGGCTCGCCAAACAGTCTATCTCTAGATAAAGGCAAGCTGGTTAAACATTTTTTGGAACCAGCATCTGCTTTCCAGTCCTTTAACCACAAGGCTCTGCGCAAAACTACCGAATTGGCGGACGCCATTGAGGTGCGGCTGGTAGATTCTAGGACCGCATTGATAGCGTAAGACGCAAACGCAGACATCTGCGAGGTAAGGGACGCCACTTGCGGCGCCGCTGGATGTATGATAGCATCCACTTTTGCTAAACCAGCTGAAATAGCTTGGAGTGCCCATACGACTGCGAATGCTGGAGCAAACGACGCGCCGATAGCTTCATAGACAGATTTTAACCAAAGGTCCATCTGTCTGTCATTGGCATCCTTAAGTGAAGCGCCATCCTCCACTGCAACTATGGATCTAGCTGCAAGTTTGGAAATCGGGGGGTCTACTTTTGGACACTGGGTCCAGCGCTTGACCACATCAGGGGGGAAAGGAAAACGTGTATCCTTAGAACGTTTAGAGAAACGCCTTTCTGGATGAGCGTCGTGTTTCTGGATTGATTCTCTGAAGTCAGAGTGATCCAAGAAAGCACTCAATTTACGCTTGGGATAGAGGAAACGAAACTTCTCCTGCTCTGCAGCTGCCTCCTCTGCAGAAGGAGCTGGGGGAGAAATATCCAACAGTCTATTGATGGCTGAGATAAGATCGTTTACCATGGCGTCCCCATCCGGGGTATCCAGATTGAGAGGGGTTCCAGGATAAGACTCCTGATCACTCTCTTCAGACGCATCACAGGGCGACTGATTGCGCTGAGACCCTGAGCAGTGTGATGACGTTGAGGGTCTTTCCCAGCGAGCTCGCTTAGGGTGGCTGGGGCTATCATCTGAGTCATAATACTCAGCCTGGGAAGCCGGGGACCCCCTTGCAGTCTGGACTAATTCCAACTGAGGGGGATTAGAGGACAGAGACCTCGCCGTGTCCATAGACTGAGCCCCAGACATGGATTGCAAAGTTTCAAGGATCTTTGCCATAGTCACAGACATTCCATCAGCAAAAACTGCAAAGTCTGTCCCTGACACCGGGGCAGGACTTACAAGCGTCTCAGCCTGGGTCACTACCCCTCCGGACTCCGGCTGGCGAAGCAGCACCGGATCTGAGCATTGCACACAATGGGGGTCTTTGGAACCTGCTGGTAGAGCAGCCCCACATGCAGCACACGCAGTGTACACAGCCCTAGCCTTGGCAGCCTTGCGTTTTGTGGATGACATGTTGCTGCCTCCTCAGAGCGATCTGGGGTATCCAGCCAGGAAGCGACCTCACAGTGCAAGAAATAACTAAATATATATATCTGGTGACACAGTACACCAATACACACTGAGGCACTAGAGGGGCCAGCTGAAATGCCGCTTACCGCCCGCTTAAGAGCGGGTGTGTGTTCTCCAAAAGCCCCCTAGTCCAGGTCTCCCAGAGCCTTGCGTCCTTCCTCCAGCCAGACTGCATGTAATGGCTGCCGGCGTCCTGGGAGAGGAGGGGGGGCGGGCCCTGGGCGTTCCTGGCTAAGAGCGGGAAGCCTGCTTCCCTCTGTGCCTAGTGAGAGGGCTGGAGCATGTAAATCAGGCTCCAGCCCTCGTCGCTGCTGCGAAACAGCGTCTCTCCCCTACCCTGATTGACAGGGTGGGGGCGGGAACGAAGCGGAGCTAGGCCGCAAAAGCCGGGGACTGGATTTATAAACGCCGCCGCCGTAAAAGCGCGGTCGGCGTGTCCCCGGCGCACCACAAGTCACAGCAGCGCCGCCCGGTCCAGTGGGGGTCGGCGCTGCGTTCCCACAACACAAAGTCCCCCAGTAAACTGTAGGAACACTAACTCCAACGTTACGGTCCCCGGCGCACTACAACACCCAGCCAGCCCGGAGTGTGTCTGTGCCTGCCGGGGACACAGAGTACCTGTATGATGCAGGGCCTTGTCCCTGATTGTACTCCTGCTCCATATCCATCAGGTGCTATGGGTCTGTGGATGGAGCCCGGCGTCAGAGCTTAGAGGCCGGCAGGATCCCACTTCCACAGAGCCCTACAAGGGGATGTGGAAGGAAAACAGCATGTGGGGCTCCAGCCCCTGTACCAGCAATAGGTACCTCAACCTTACAACACCATCCACGGGTGAGAAGGGAGCATGCTGGGGGCCCTATATGGGCCCTCTTTTCTTCCATCCGAAATAGCAGCTACTGCTGACTAAAATCTGTGGAGCTATGCGTGGATGTCTGACCTCCTTCGCACAAAGCTTGAAAACTGGAGAACCCGTGATACCACGGGGGGGTATAGCCAGAAGGGGAGGGGCCTTGCACTTTTTAGTGTAGTGCTTTGTGTGGCCTCCGGAGGGCAGTAGCTATACCCCAATCGTCTGGGTCTCCCAATAGAGCGCTGAAGAAAAGCGCAGTGTGTGAACATAGCCTAATACATAAGTCTACAACGGGCCTTACTTTATCCAGGTTGGATATTTGTTTGTCAGATTGTAATATTTTAGGCTTGACTTGGCTTTTTAGCTTCTCTAGGTAGAGTATTAGCACTGGTGTTAAAGGGGTTTTCCAGCCATAGCATATTGATGACCTTTCCTATCACAGCCAGGCATTGTTGTGCAGAACTACTCAAACAGAGCTGTGCTTTGCAGTTCCTTTCAAAGAAGGGAATTTTGTTACTTACCGTAAATTCCTTTTCTTCTAGCTCTTATTGGGAGACCCAGACGATTGGGGTATAGCTACTGCCCTCCGGAGGCCACACAAAGCACTACACTAAAAAGTGCACGGCCCCTCCCCTTCTGGCTATACCCCCCCGTGATATCACGGGTTCTCCAGTTTTAGTGCCAAAGCAAGAAGGAGGAAAGCCAATAACTGGTTTAAACAAATTAACTCCGAGTAACATCGGAGAACTGAAAAAACCGTTCAACATGAACAACATGTGTACCCGCAAACAACAAAAAAATCCCGAAGGAAACAGGGCGGGTGCTGGGTCTCCCAATAAGAGCTAGAAGAAAAGGAATTTACGGTAAGTAACAAAATTCCCTTCTTCAGCGCTCTATTGGGAGACCCAGACGATTGGGACGTCCAAAAGCTGTCCCTGGGTGGGTAAAGAAATACCTCATGTTAGAGCTGCAAGACAGCCCTCCCCTATGGGGAAGCCACTGCCGCCTGCAGGGCTCTTCTACCTAGGCTGGCGTCCGCCGAAGCATAGGTATGCACCTGATAATGTTTGGTGAAAAATGTGCAGGGTCGACCAGGTAGCTGCCTGGCACACCTGTTGAGCCGTAGCCTGGTGTCGTAATGCCCAGGACGCACCTACGGCTCTGGTAGAATGGGCCTTCAGCCCTGAAGGAACCGGAAGCCCCGCAGAACGGTAGTCTTCAAGAATTGGTTCTTTGATCCATCGAGCCATGGTGGCTTTAGAAACCTGCAACCCCTTGCGCGTACCAGCGACAAGGGCAAAAAAATGCCTCAGAGCGGCGCATGGGCGCCGTGCGGGAAATGTAGATTCTGAGTGCTCTCACCAGAACTAACAACTGTAAATCCTTTTCATACCGGAGAACCGGATGAGAACAAAAAGGAAGGTAAGGATATATCCTGATTAAGAAGAAACGCGGATACAACCTTAGGGAGAAACTCCTGAATAGGCCGCAGCACCACCTTGTCCTGGTGGAATACTAGGAAGGGAGCCTTGAATGACAGAGCCGCCAGCTCAGACACTCGCCGAAGCGACGTGATCGCAACCAGAAAGGCCACTTTCTGTGACAGGCGCGAAAGGGAAACTTCCCTCAGAGGCTCGAAAGGCGGCTTCTGGAGAGCAACTAGTACCCTGTTCAGATCCCATGGATCTAACGGCCGCTTGTACGGGGGCACAATATGACAAACCCCCTGTAGTAACGTGCGCACCTTAGGAAGACGTGCTAGACGCTTCTGAAAAGAACACGGATAGTGCCGAGACTTGCCCTTAAAGGGAGCCGAGCGACCAACCTCTTTCCCAACCAGATTGCAGGAGGGAAGGCAAAGTAGGCAATGCCGATGGCCAGGGAGACACTCCCTGAGCAGAACACTCAGATAAGAATATCTTCCACGAGTTGTGGTAGATCTTGGCAGACCGCGGCTGGCTAGCCCGTCTCATGGTGGCAATGACGTCGTGCTCACGGTCGACCGACGGTGAGATGCCACAGATCTCGGTACCACGACCTCCCCGGCCATCTGGGGCGACGAGGATGGTGTGGCAGCAATCGGTAGCTGGAACTGTGACCAATCCTGAGCCAAGGCGCCTGTCGCCAGAGCTCTTTGATCGTAAGACCGCGTCATGAAAATCGGGACCTTGTTGTTGCCGAGAAGCCATGACGACGACGTCCGTCTTCATCCTGCGGCTACAGATTTCTTGAAAACAAACGGGTGCAGAGCCCCTTCCCCTGCGTCCACGCCCTGGCGACTGAGGAAGTCTGCTTCCTAGTGTTGTACGCCCGGGATGTGAACAGCTGATATGGTGTATGCTCTGTCTTCTACCCATAGCAGAATCCGCCGGACCTCTTGGGAGGCTTGTCGACTGCGTAGTCCACCTTGGTGGTTGGTGTATGCCACCGCTGTGGATAGTCCGACTGAATTCGGATCTATTTGCATTCCAGCCACTGCAGGAAGGCTTGCAGTGCAAGATACACTGCCCAGAGCTCCAGACCACTTAGTTGAAGAGTGGACTCCTCTGAAGACGGTCTTTGACCGTCTGGAAAAGTGGCACGTTCCTGTGTAGGGACATAGACTTCCCTCCCATAAGCGAAGAATGTGCTATTGAAGCGGACGCAGATGAAACTGCGTGAAAAAAACTCGCCTCTGGATGAGGCGCCTCCTTGAAGGAGAGACTGCCCCCTCGTCTGTAGTGAACGCTGTTTGTCCAGCGGAAGCTTCACTATCGCTGAGAGAGTGTGAAAACTCTCCAGGAGATGCCAGCGATTGGGTTCAACCTTGAAAAGTTGAAGACCCACCCGAAACTCTGGGAAGGGTCCAGCGCCATGTTCAGGTTGTGTTGGCATGCTTCTAAAGGAGAGTGCCTTGACCAGTAGATTGCCCAAGTAAAGGATCACAGAGTGACCGTGAGAGCGCGGGACTGCTCCCTCTGCTGCCACGAACTTGGTGAACACCCGTGGGGCTGTCGCCAGCCAAAGGGTATGGCTACGAAACGAAATATTCTCGTCTTTAATAACGAATCGTAGCCAACGCCGGTGCCTCGGAGCAATCGGCACGTGTAGATAAGCATCCTGATGTCTATTGATGCTAGGAAAACTCCTTGAGACAGAGAGGCAATGACGGAGCGGAGTGACGCCATCCGGAACCGCCTGGTTTTCACGTGCTTGTTAAGCAGTATAAATTCCAGAACGGGACGGAAGGAGCCGTCCTATTTTGGCACCGCGACCAGGTCGGAGCAAAATGCGTATCTGGTTCCTGAAGAGGAACAGGGATTACCGCTCTTTCCGCCTGCAGAAGAGCCTCGGCTCGGTCGGTGCGGTAGTTTGAAAACAAACTGACTCTCACTCACAGGCCCTTGACCTGCGGTAGGTAAATGCCGCTAAAGCGGGGGAGTCTGCCCCCCCGCGGTTGCGGAGTGAGAGGGCTGAAAATTATGAGGAAAACGCTTTGGTAGCGGTTCCTCCGGCTGCCTTCCCCGGGCGTGATTGAGCCCGCTAGGAATCTATGCCCTTCTGGGCTTTTTGAGTCGTCTTGGATAGTTGAATGATTTCATTCAACCCTTACCAACAGACTATCACTAGATAAAGGCAACCTGGTTAAGCACTTCGTTGGAAGCAGCCTCTGTTCCACTCTCTCAACTACTAGCCTCTGCGTAAAAACACGGAGTTGGCGGAGGCCACTGACGTCCGGCTCGTAGAGTCTCGGACAGCAATAACAGCATGATTCGCCATGCCGACATTGCGAGTTAAAGACGCTGCTGGGACCGAGAGTACCTGTGACAGCGACCCCCTGCGCAATACTAGCTGAAATAGCTTGGAGTGCCTTCACGGCTGCGACTGCCGGAGCAACCGACTTGCCGATAGCTCCATAGACAGATTGCAACCAGAGGCCAATCTGCCTGTCAATGGCATTTTGAAGTGAAGTCCTATCCACCACTACAACTATAGATCTAGCTGCAAGCATGGAGATTGGGGGATCCACATTTGGATACTGGGTCTAGCGCTTGACCACGTCAGGGGGGAGCGACACGTGTCTCATTAATACGGTCGGAGAAACGCTTATCGTGATAAGCGTGTCGTTTCTGGACTGCGTCTCTGGAGTCAGAGTGCTAAACAAGTACTCAATATACGCTTGAGATACTGAAATAGAGATTTCTCTTGCTGTGAAGCTGACCCCTCCACTGGAGGAGTTGAGGGAGAAATACCCAACCTTTCGTTGATGGACGCAATAAGATTATTCACTATAGCGTCACCATCCGGTGTATCCGGATTGAGAGCGGTCTCAGGATCAGAGTCCTGAACAGCTACGTCTGCCTCATCGTACAGAGAGTACTCCAGCTGGGACCTTGACCAGTGATGGAGTCGAGGGCTAATCCCAGCGAGCCCGCTTAGGCCATCTGGGACTGTCGACCGTGTCGGATGCCTGCTCTCTGGGATGCCTGGAATCACTCTGGCGCCTTGAGATGCTCCAAATCAGGGCGGCCAGGGTCATTGCAACCATATTGCCCACGGTCTGCTTGGGGTGCAAAGTCTGTAAGATGTCAGTCATAGTCACAGACAATATATCAGCGGAAAAAACTGCAACTTCGTCCCTGTCTCTGGACAGAGATCACAGGCGGTTCCTTTGGCCACATATAGCAGAGACCCCGGTTGAGCAATAGCACGCACTGGGGGTCCTGGGACCGTATGACATGCAGTACAAGCAGCATAGAAAGCCCGTGCATTGGCAACTTGTCTTTTTCTGCTGTTGTTGTCTAGCTATCTAAGAGCCTAGCCGAGGATAGCGACCGTACAGTGAATAGTCATACAAGCATGAAGTACAAATAAACACTTCAGTACATGTAGTACATCGCAGCATTGAAAACTTGTGGCTTGGCACATTTTATCTAGGAGCATGAGACAAGGATAGCGACATACAGTGAATGTATAGCATACGGGCATGACAGTAAACACTGCAGCCCATGCAATCCAAGCAGCATTGAAAGCTTGCGCGTTAGCACCCTAGCCTTTCTGCTGCTGTTGTCTATTTATCCAGGAACATTAGCCAAGGATAGCGACATACAGTGAATGTATAGCATACAAGCATGACAGTAAACACTGCAGCCCATGCAAGTCAAGCAGCATTGAAAACTTGTGCCGTAGCACCATTGCTCTACTGCTGCCTTTGTCTGTTTATCTGGGCGCATTAGCCAAGAATAGCGACATACAGTGAATGTATAGCATAACAAAAAACCGTGCAGCACATGCAAGCGAAGCAGCATTGAAAGCTTGTGCCTTAGCACAAATTGCTCTACTGCTACTGTTGCCCAATCTGACAGTAAACACTGCAGCACATGCAAACGAAGAAGCATTGAAAGCTTGTGCCTCAGCAGCATTGCTTATTTGCTGCTGTTGCCCAGAATAGCGACAGTACAGTACAGTGCATAGCATATCAGCACACAGTCCAAAAACCCACTTCAGCATTAGTGGTGTCAGTACTGCTTACCGCCCGCACAAGAGCGGGTGCGAGGTCGCCCAAAAACCTGTGACTGGTTCCGTTCTCCCAGAGTGGAAACCATAATGGCTGCCGGCTTCTCTTCCCCGTCCTGTGCAGAGGGGCGGGCCGTGGGCGAGCCCCAGCCAAGAGCGGGAACCCGGCGTCTCACTGTGTTCAGTGAGAGGGGGCTGGAGAATGCAAAGCAGACTCCAGCTCCCTGCGCTGAGCTTCTGTACCGCGTCCCGCCCCTCCTCTGACTGGCAGGGCTGGGGCGGGAACGAAACGAAAACTAGGCCGCAAAGCCGGGGACTCGAGTAATAAGCGCGGCCGTCCTATGTGCACGGCCGACGCCGAAGTCCCCCGGCGCACCACAAGTCCCAGCCGCGCCGCAATGTAAAAAAAAAAACAACCAGCAGCGGCCGGCGCGGCAGTTTTCAATACATAAATTCACTCAGCAAAGCTGCAGTGAATAATAGCACCAGCGCTCCGCGCTGTTGTCCCCGGCGCACTAACACTCCCAGCAATGCTGGTGTGTGTGGGCGCGATGTGCATGGGGACACAGAGTACCTTAATGTAGCAGGGCCTGTCCCTGACGATACTCAGCTCCATATCCAGCAGGTTCTTTTGGGTCTGTGGATGGAGCTCGGTCTCTGTGCCTGGAGACCGGTAAGATCCCACTTCACCCAGAGCCCCTCATGGGGATGGGGAAGGAAAACAGCATGTGGGCTCCAGCCTCTGTACTAGCAATAAGTACCTCAACCTTACAACACCATCCACGGGTGAGAAGGGAGCATGCTGGGGGCCCTATATGGGCCCTCTTTTCTTCCATCCGACATAGTCAGCAGCTACTGCTGACTAAAATCTGTGGAGCTATGCATGGATGTCTGACCTCCTTCGCACACAAAGCTAAAACTGGAGAACCCGTGATATCACGGGGGGGTATAGCCAGAAGGGGAGGGGCCGTGCACTTTTTAGTGTAGTGCTTTGTGTGGCCTCCGGAGGGCAGTAGCTATACCGCAATCGTCTGGGTCTCCCAATAGAGCGCTGAAGAAATGTTACATTCAAAGGCAGGCAGAACAACTAATGGCTGATCAGTGGGGGTGCCAGGTATCAGACCCATAGCACTTCGATATTGCTGACTTATCCCATGTATTAGTCATTAATATGTTGCATTCAGACAAGGGGTTTAGCAATATTTTTTTTTCTATACCTATAGAATTTCACTGTTTAAAATAAACTGAGCTTTACTTACCCTCCGCTGCTCCAGCACTGTCACTGGTCTCTGTTGACATGATACAGTGGTGATGTCATGACTACACATTACTGCTGCAGCTAATCACTGGTCTTAGGAGTCTCTTGTGAACTAGCTCGGCATCTCCATTGAGCCCACTGATATACTGCAGTCGTCACTTCCGCTGTAGCAGCACCACTCCAGCTTATCAACAGAGACCGAGCAGCAAAGAAGAGCGGGAACTAGAGCAGAGGTGGGTGTGTAAAGCTGTATATTTATATACAGTTGAAATGCATAGATCTAAAATGTAATTCTTGGAAAACCTCTTTAACCAATCACGTTATACATTGGTCAAAACTAAGTCAGGTCAATCCGCATTCAACAAGCCAAAGAGGTCACATATGTAGTCTCATAAATGTATAATGCCGTTTGACTTCCTAATAAATCCAGGAACGCAATGTAGTGTAACTAGCAATACATACGGTGATATACTACAGGCAGAAGCTCTTTAACATCTCCAGAAAAGTAAAAACCAAGTGCCTTACCAGCATGTGGGGCCCGGATAAGATGTATGTTCTTTTTGACTTCTTTGATATCCTGAACTTTCTCCAACTCTTTGCCCTTCTTTAGTCTACAAGAGAAATGAGCATTACATCTTGCTTGGCTTCTCAGTCAGTAAGGACCGTAGCTGAGATCCGGTGCGGACTTACCTGTTCATGATAAATCGGGCTTGTCGCTTCTGCTTGATCTCTTCTACTCTCTTCATAGCCTCAACTATAAGCAAGAATTTAAGAAAAGCGTTAGAGCGAAAAGAAAATAGAAGACAAACACAAACAAATGGACTAAACTTTACTTTATGCTTCGCTGTACAGTGATGTTTGCCTATAATATGCTGGAAAGAATAAACAGCCAAGAGAGCAGATCATAAAAGATCGTGAACTTCCCATGATTATCTGTGTGTGGTTTCTCACCAGCGGTAGATAGATTAAATGGTTTGGGGTTTGTGTGTTTAAAAAGAAAATATTTAACAAATAGTAAATTTACAAGAATTGAGATAAAATAGATAAATGTTACCAGTCTTGCTCCATAGCTCCCGCTGGTATTTCACAGGTTCATTTCTTCGTTTCTCAAATTCCAATGAATTATCCTGCAGAAGATTTGTGATCAGTGAGTACACGGTATACGAAGATTGCCTGCACAGAGCGCTGTACATGCCGGGCCTGAACACGCTTCTCACAAGAGAGGATATTAAAGGTAATTTATATACTACACATCACTAATGTATCATGGGTAGAGCTATCAGCAAAGGTGGGACAACTGTACAGTGCCAGCAACATACAGTGGTAGAAGTAATTCTGGGGAAAAGCGGGGGATGCGGACACCACTTAGTGTAACGCCATGTTGCTACCATGTGCCATCACTTCCTTCCTCCAGATTTTATCTGCACAGTGATGTTCATGTCTATTACAGTAGCTGAACAGGAACGCAGATGTGCAAAGAAAATCTGTGAGGATAACGCAGAGTTTAGAGGGCCTGTCACCAAATTCTTGCCACCTAATCTGAGAGGAGCACGATGAAGGGGCCGGGGGGGGTGAAGTCCCTGATTCCGACGATGTGTCACTTACTGGGCTGCTGCTTAGTGTAGCTTTTATAAAGAAGGGAATTTTGTTTACTTACCGTAAATTCCTTTTCTTCTAGCTCCAATTGGGAGACCCAGACAATTGGGTGTATAGCTATTGCCTCTGGAGGCCACACAAAGTATTACACTTAAAAGTGTAAGGCCCCTCCCCTTCTGGCTATACACCCCCAGTGGGATCACTGGCTCACCAGTTTTAGTGCCAAAGCAAGAAGGAGGAAAGCCAATAACTGGTTTAAAGACCAATTCAATCCGAGGAAACATCGGAGAACTGAACCATACCACATGAACAACATGTGTACCCGAAAAAACAGAAAAACCCCGAGAAAACAGGGCGGGTGCTGGGTCTCCCAATTGGAGCTAGAAGAAAAGGAATTTACGGTAAGTAAACAAAATTCCCTTCTTCTTTGTCGCTCCATTGGGAGACCCAGACAATTGGGATGTCCAAAAGCAATCCCTGGGTGGGTAAAAGAATACCTCATGATAGGGCCGTCAAACGGCCCTCTCCTACAGGTGGCCAACCGCCGCCTGAATGACTTATCTACCTAGGCTGGCGTCTGCCGAAGCGTAGGTATGCATCTGATAATGCTTGGTAAAAGTAAGTAGACTCGACCAGGTGGGTGCCTGACACACCTGCTGAGCCGTAGCCTGGTGCCGTAATGCCCAGGATGCACCCACGGCTCTGGTAGAATGGGCCTTCGGCCTTGAGAGAACCAGAAGCCCAGTAGAACTGTAGGTTTCAAGAATTGGTTCCTCGAGCCCCCGAGCAAGGGTGGATCTGGAAGCTTGCGACTGTTTACGCCGACCAGCGACAAGGACAAAGAGTGCATCCGGGTGGCGCAGGAGCGCCATGCGGGAAGTAGAACCTGAGTGCTCTCACCAGAACCAACAGATGCAAATCTTTCTGAAATTGATGGACTGGACGAGGACACAAAGAAGGTGAGGTGATATCCTGATTGATATGAAAATGGGATACCACCTTAGGGAGAAATTCCGGAACCGGACGCAGAACTACCCTGTCCTGGTGAAGGACCAGGAAGGGAGTTTGTATGAGAGCGTTGCTAGCTCGGAAACTCTCCTAAGAGACGAGACCGTTACTAGAAGGCCACTTCCCGTGAAAAACGGGAAGGGAGACATCCTTCAAAGGCTCGAAAGGCGGCATCTGGAGAGCAATTAGAACCTTGTTCAGATCTCAGGGCTCTAACGGCCGCTTGTACGGAGTGCTGAGAAGACAAACTCCCCGTAGGAACGTGCGTACCTGAGGAAGTCGTCGTTTCTGAAAAAATACAGATAGCGCTGAGACTTGTCCCTAAAGGGAACTGAGCGACAACCCATTTTCCTACCTAGATTGCAGGAAGGAAGGAAACATAGACGATGCAACCGGCCAGGGAGAAACACCCTGCGCCGAGCACCGAGATAAGAACATCTTCCACGTCCTGTGGTCAATCTTGGCGGACGTTGGTATGCTAGCCTGTCTCATGGTGGCAACCACGTCCTGAGGTAATCCTGACGACACTAGGTTCCAGGACTCAATGCCACACCATCCGGTTGAGGGCCGTAGAATTCAAATGGAAGAATGGCCCTTGAGACAGCCAGTCTGATTGGTCTGGTAGTGCCCCCGGTTAGCCTACCGTGAGGCACCACAGAACCGAGTACCACAACATCCTCGGCCAATTTGTAGCGACGAGGATGGCGCGGCCGCAGTCGGTCTTGATCTAGCGCAGTACTCTGGGCAACAATGCCAGAGGTGGCACCTAAGGTAGCTGGAACTGCGACCAATGCTGAACTAAGGCGTTTGCCGCCAGAGCTCGATGATTGTGAAACCGTGCCATGAAGCTGGCACATTGTTGTTGTGCCGTGACGCCATTAGATCGACGTCCGGCCTCTGTCAGCGGCGCCAGATCTCCTGAAACCCGTCCGGGTGAGGAGACCATACTCTTTCGGCCACACCTCAGCGACTTAGGAAGTCAGCTTCCTAGTTTCCACACTTGGGATGTGAATTGTGGATATGGTGGATGCCGTGTCTTCCACCCACATCAGAACCTGCCGGACTTCCTGGAAGGCTTGCCGGTTGCGCGTTCTTCCTTGGTGGTTGATGTATGCCACCGCTGTGGAGCTGTCCGACTGAAGTCGGATATGCTTGCTTTCCAGCCGCTGTTGGAAGGATTGTAGGGCAAGATACACTGCTCTGTGTTCAAGAACATTGATCTGAAGAGTGGACTCTTGCTGAGTCCACGTACCCTGAGCGCTGTAGTGGAGAAAAACTGCTCCCCACCCTGATAGACTCGCGTCTGTCGTAACTATCGCCCAGGACGGGGATAGGAAGGACCTTCTTTTTGACCAAGAGGTGAGAAGAAGCCACCACCGTAGAGATTCCTTGGCCGCCTGAGAAAGAACGACGACTCTGTTGAGGGACGTCGACTCCTCGTCCCATTGGCGGAGAATGTCCCATTGTAGTGGACGCAGTAAAACTGCGCGAAAGGAACTGCCTCCATTGCTACCATCTTACGTAGGAAGTGCATGAGGCGTCTCAATGTGTGCGACTGGTTCTTAAAGAAGAGCTTGCAGCCCGTAGTGAATGCTGTTTGTCTAGTGGCAGCTTCACTATCGCTGAGAGAGTAAGAAACTCTATGCCTAGATATGTTATCGATAGGGTCGGGGTCGGATCTGACTTTAAAAAGTTGATGATCCACCCAAAACTCTAGAGAGTCTCCAGCGCAACGTTCGGGCAGTGTTGGCATGTTTCCTAAGAGAGTGCCTTGACAAGTAGATCGTCTAAATACGGGACCACAGAGTGACCCTGAGAGTGCAGGACTGTGACTACTGCTGCCCTGACCTTGGCGAAGACCAGTTGGACTGTCGCTAGCCGGAAGGTAGAGCTACGAACAGAGGGTGTTCGTCTCCTATAACGAAGCGTAGAAACGCTAGTGCTCTGGATCAATCGGCACGTGTGGATAAGCATCCTTGATGCCTAATGATGCTAGGAAATATCCTTGGGACCTTGAGGCGATGACATGGCGGAGGGATTCCATCCGGAACCGCCTGGTGTCCACGAGCTTGCTGAGCATTTTTAGATCCAGAACGGGACGGAACGGCCCGTTGTTATAGGTACCGCAAAGAATTTGGGGTAAAAACCGTGACCTTGTTCCTGAAGAGGAACGGGGGTCATCACTCTTTCTGCCTATAGAGTGCACCCTGTTTGCAGAAGAGCAGCGGCCCGGCCGGGAGGTGGAGAAATTCTGAAGAATAGAGTTGGAGGACGAGAAGTGAGCTCTATCCTGTACCCGTGAGATAGAATGTCTCACACTCAATGGTCATTGACCTATGGCAGCTAAATATCGCCAAGGCGGGAGAGCCTGCTACCGACCGAGGCCGCAAGTCATGAGGAAGCCGCCTTGGAAGCGGGTTTTCAGACTGTCGCTTTTTTGGGCGAGACTGAGCCCGCTAAGAATCTTAGCTCCTCTGATCCTTTTGAGTCCACATTGGACGAGGAAAGATGGGACCTGCCCGAGCCTCGAAAAGGCCGAAAACCCCGACTGCCTCTTGCTCTGTTGGGGTTTGTTGTGTCCGGGCTGAGGAAAGGATGAATCCTTACCCCTGGACTGTTTGATGGTTACATCCAACGCTCACCAAACAGTCGGTCAGCAGAAAAAGGCAACTGGTTAGGCAACCTTTTTTGGAAGCAGAATCTGCCTTCCATTCACTTAACGAGCAGACCAGGCTCTGCTTAAAAACACGGAGTAGCGGAGGCTACCGCCGCACGGTTCGCAGAGTCCAGGACAACCTGAATCGCGTAAGAAACAAATGCAGACATTTGAGAGGTTAAGGATGCCACCTGCGGCACAGATGTACGTGTAACCGTGTCAATCTGTGTAAGACAAGCTGAAATAGCTTGGAGTGCCCCAAGGGAGAGAATGCCGGAGCCAACGGTGCGCCGACAGCCTCATAGATGGCTTTCGACCAGAGATCCATCTGTCTGTCAGTGGCATCTTTGAGTTTGCAGTTCCATCTCCCACTGCAACTATGGATCTAGCTACAAGCCTGGAGATTGGAGGATGCCGCTCGGGACATTGGGTCCAGTCCTTGACCAAGTCAGGGGACAGGGATAACGTGTATCCTAAGCCGTTTGGAGAAGCGCATATCTGGATAAGCGTGGTGTTCCTGGACTGCCTCTCTGAAGGCAGAGTGGTCCAGAAAAATACGTGAAGCTGACTCCTCCACTGGAGGAGCTGTGAGAAATAACCCACATTCTATAGATGGACGCTATAAGATTATTTACTATGGCGTCACAATCAGGTGTATCCAGATTGAGAGCGGTCTCAGGATCAGAATCCTGAGCCGCTACTTCCGCCTCATTACACAGCGAGTCCTTCTGTTAGGACCCTGATGAAACCGAGGCCGCTCATAGCGAGCCCACTTAGGCTGTCTGGGACTGACGTCCGTGCAGAGCCGTGACTCTGGGATGCGTGTGACATTCCCGGAGCTGTTAGTTATTCACACTGAGGGGGGCCATGGATCAATGATTCAACAGTGCCCATATTGTGAGAGACATGTCCGGACTGCTAGGCTTCTAGTATCATAGCCATAGTCTCAGAAAAACTGTCAGTAAATACTGCAGACACCGTCCTCATCCCCTGGCCATTAGTGCATACAATGGGAGTCTATGTAACCTGCCGGCCGTATAGCCGTACATGCTGTACCAGCTGTATAGAAAAACATGTGGTTCTGCACCTTTGTTTTACACAGAGAATATGCTGATAACTCCTCCGCATAATCCAGGAGGGTATATACAACGTGCGACCAAACAGTGCAATGTATATAGTACAAGCATATCTATAAGTGCACTTCTGCACTAGTGGGGTTAGCACCACAGGTGCTGCTTAACGCCTGTTACAGCGATTGTGTGACTATCAGAATGCCTGCACACAGTGAGAGGGGTGGAGTATGCAAAACATACTCCAGCTCTCAGCTCTGCTCTATGCAGCGTCACGCCCCTACCCTGACTGTCAGGGCTGTGGGCGGTAACGAAGGGAGACTAGGCCCAGAAGCCGGGGACTCGAGTTAACAGCGCGGCCGCCGTAAAAGCGCGGGCCGCGCTGAAGTCCCCGGCGCACCACAAGTGCCAGCCGCGCCGCTGCCAGCGGCCGGCGCGACCGATTCCTGGAAGTGGCCAGCGTCCCGCCCCTCTCCTGACTGGCAGGTCTGGGGGCGGGAACGAACGGAAGCAGGCCGCAAAAGCCGGGGACTCTAGTTATCAGCGCGGCCGCCGTAAAAGCGCAGGCCGCGCTGAAGTCCCCGGCGCACTACAAGTGCCAGCCGCGCCGCAGTCCCAGCGGCCGGCGCGACCAATTCCCATAAGTGAGCCTGCTTCAGCAAAGCTGAATGAGGCCATGGCACAGGCGCCGCAGCGCTGATGTCCCCCGGCGCACTACAACACCCAGCATGCTGCGGTGTGAGCGCCAAATGCACGGGGACACAGAGTACCTTGAGGAAGCAGGGCCATGTCCCTGATGTACTCCGCTCCATCCAGCATCTTCTCCAGGGGCTGTAGATGGAGCACGGTCTCAGTGCCTGGAGACCGGTAAATCCCACTTCACCCAGAGCCCTGTAAAAAGGGATGGGGAAGGAATCAGCATGTGGGCCCTGCCGCCGTACCCGCAATGGGTACCTCAACCTTACAAACACCTCCGACATACAGTGGGGTGAGAAGGGAGCATGCTGGGGACACTATATGTGTCCTCTTTTCTTCCATCCGACATAGTCAGCAGCTGCTGCTGACTAAAAAGTGGAGCTATGCGTGGATGTGTTGCCTCCTTCGCACAAAGCACAAAACTGGTGAGCCAGTGATCCCACTGGGGGTGTATAGCCAGAAGGGGAGGGGCCTTACACTTTTAAGTGTAATACTTTGTGTGGCCTCCAGAGGCAATAGCTATACACCCAATTGTCTGGGTCTCCCAATGGAGCG
>NC_134356.1:483672185-483694685 GCF_048569485.1 Anomaloglossus baeobatrachus | reverse complement strand
CACACACAGCCTCCCCATACATACATAGCCTCCCCCCACATATACAGACGCACACGCCCTCCCCCCACATATACAGACACACACACGCCCTCCCCCCATACAGACGCACACACGCCCTCCCCCCACATATACAGATGCACACACGCCCTCCCCCCACATATACAGATGCACACACGCCCTCCCCCCACATATACAGACGCACACACGCCCTCCCCCCACATATACAGACGCACACACGCCCTCCCCCCACATATACAGACGCACACACGCCCTCCCCCCACATATACAGACGCACACACGCCCTCCCCCCACATATACAGACGCACACACGCCCTCCCCCCACATATACAGATGCACACACGCCCTCCCCCCACATATACAGATGCACACACGCCCTCCCCCCACATATACAGACGCACACACGCCCTCCCCCATACATACATACCCACACACAGCCTCCCCCCACATATACAGACGCACACACGCCCTCCCCCCATTCATACATACACACACACAGCCTCCCCCCACATATACAGACGCACACACGCCCTCCCCCCATACATACATACATACATACACACACAGCCTCCCCATACATACATACATACACACACAGCCTCCCCATACATACATAGCCTCCCCCCACATATACAGACGCACACGCCCTCCCCCCACATATACAGACGCACACACGCCCTCCCCCCATACATACATACACACAGCCTCCCCCCACATATACAGACGCACACACGCCCTCCCCCCATACATACATACACACACAGCCTCCCCCCACATATACAGACGCACACACGCCCTCCCCATACATACATAGCCTCCCCCCACATATACAGACGCACACGCCCTCCCCCCATACATACATACACACAGCCTCCCCCCACATATACAGACGCACACACGCCCTCCCCCCATACATACACACACAGCCTCCCCCCACATATACAGACGCACACACGCCCTCCCCCCATACATACATACATACACACACAGCCTCCCCATACATACATAGCCTCCCCCCACATATACAGACGCACACACGCCCTCCCCCATACATATATACACACACAGCCTCCCCCCACATATACAGACGCACACACGCCCTCCCCCATACATACATACACACAGCCTCCCCCCACATATACAGATGCACACACGCCCTCCCCCCACATATACAGACGCACACATGCCCTACCCCCATACATACATACATACACAGCCTCCCCCCACATATACAGACGCACACACGCCCTCCCCCCATACATACATAGCCTCCCCCCACATATACAGACGCACACACGCCCTCCCCCCACATATACAGACGCACACACGCCCTACCCCCAAACATACATACATACACAGCCTCCCTCCACATATACAGACGCACACACGCCCTCCCGCCATACATACATAGCCTCCCCCCACATATACAGACGCACACACGCCCTCCCCCCACATATACAGACGCACACACGCCCTCCCCCCACATATACAGACGCACACACGCCCTCCCCCCACATATACAGACGCACACACGCCCTCCCCCCACATATACAGATGCACACACGCCCTCCCCCCACATATACAGACGCACACACGCCCTACCCCCATACATACATACATATATACACAGCCTCCCCCCACATATACAGACGCACACACGCCCTCCCCCCATACATACATAGCCTCCCCCCACATATACAGACGCACACACGCCCTACCCCCACATATACAGACGCACACACGCCCTCCCCCCATACATACACACGCACACAGCCTCCCCCCACATATACAGACGCACACACGCCCTCCCCCATACATACATACACACACACAGCCTCCCCCCACATATACAGACGCACACACGCCCTCCCCCCACATATACAGACGCACACACGCCCTCCCCCCACATATACAGACGCACACACGCCCTCCCCCCACATATACAGACGCACACACGCCCTCCCCCCACATATACAGACGCACACACGCCCTCCCCCATACATACATACATACACACACAGCCTCCCCCCACATATACAGACGCACACACGCCCTCCCCCCATACATACATACACACACAGCCTCCCCCCACATATACAGACGCACACACGCCCTCCCCCCACATATACAGACGCACACACGCCCTCCCCCCAAACATACATACATACACAGCCTCCCCCCACATATACAGATGCAAACACACCCTCCCCACACATATACAGACGCACACACGCCCTCCCCCCATACATACATACATACACACACAGCCTCCCCCCACATATACAGACGCACACACGCCCTCCCCCCACATATACAGACGCACACACGCCCTCCCCCCATACATACATACATACATACACACACAGCCTCCCCCCACATATACAGACGCACACACGCCCTCCCCCCATACATACATACACACACAGCCTCCCCCCACATATACAGACGCACACACGCCCTCCCCCCACATATACAGACGCACACACGCCCTCCCCCCAAACATACATACATACATACACAGCCTCCCTCCACATATACAGACGCACACACGCCCTCCCGCCATACATACATAGCCTCCCCCCACATATACAGACGCACACACGCCCTCCCCCCACATATACAGATGCACACACGCCCTCCCCCCATACATACACACGCACACAGCCTCCCCCCACATATACAGACGTACACACGCCCTCCCCCATACATACATACACACGCACACAGCCTCCCCCCACATATACAGACGTACACACGCCCTCCCCCATACATACATACACACGCACACAGCCTCCCCCCACATATACAGACGTACACACGCCCTCCCCCATACATACATACACACACACAGCCTCCCCCCACATATACAGACGCACACACGCCCTCCCCCCACATATACAGACGCACACACGCCCTCCCCCCACATATACAGACGCACACACGCCCTCCCCCCACATATACAGACGCACACACGCCCTCCCCCCACATATACAGACGCACACACGCCCTCCCCCCACATATACAGACGCACACACGCCCTCCCCCCATACATACATACATACATACGCACACACGCCCTCCCCCCACATATACAGACGCACACACGCCCTCCCCCCATACATACATACATACGCACACACAGCCTCCCCCCACATATACAGACGCACACACGCCCTCCCCCCATACATACATACGCACACACAGCCTCCCCCCCACATATACAGACGCACACGCCCTCCCCCCATACATACATACATACGCACACACAGCCTCCCCCCACATATACAGACGCACACACGCCCTCCCCCCATACATACATACATACGCACACACAGCCTCCCCCCACATATACAGACGCACACACGCCCTCCCCCCATACATACATACATACATACACACACAGCCTCCCCCCACATATACAGACGCACACACGCCCTCCCCCCACATATACAGACGCACACACGCCCTCCCCCCACATATACAGACGCACACACGCCCTCCCCCCACATATACAGACGCACACACGCCCTCCCCCCACATATACAGACGCACACACGCCCTCCCCCCACATATACAGATGCACACACGCCCTCCCCCCACATATACAGATGCACACACGCCCTCCCCCCACATATACAGACGCACACACGCCCTCCCCCATACATACATACCCACACACAGCCTCCCCCCACATATACAGACGCACACACGCCCTCCCCCCATACATACATACACACACACAGCCTCCCCCCACATATACAGACGCACACACGCCCTCCCCCCATACATACATACATACATACACACACAGCCTCCCCATACATACATAGCCTCCCCCCACATATACAGACGCACACGCCCTCCCCCCACATATACAGACGCACACACGCCCTCCCCCCATACATACATACACACAGCCTCCCCCCACATATACAGACGCACACACGCCCTCCCCCCATACATACATACACACACAGCCTCCCCCCACATATACAGACGCACACACGCCCTCCCCATACATACATAGCCTCCCCCCACATATACAGACGCACACGCCCTCCCCCCATACATACACACGCACACAGCCTCCCCCCACATATACAGACGTACACACGCCCTCCCCCATACATACATACACACGCACACAGCCTCCCCCCACATATACAGACGCACACACGCCCTCCCCCCATACATACATACATACACACACACAGCCTCCCCCCACATATACAGACGCACACACGCCCTCCCCCCATACATACACACACACAGCCTCCCTCCACATATACAGACGCACACACGCCCTCCCCCCATACATACATACACACACACACAGCCTCCCCCCACATATACAGACGCACACACGCCCTCCCCCCATACATACACACACAGCCTCCCCCCACATATACAGACGCACACACGCCCTCCCCCCATACATACATACATACACACACAGCCTCCCCATACATACATAGCCTCCCCCCACATATACAGACGCACACACGCCCTCCCCCATACATATATACACACACAGCCTCCCCCCACATATACAGACGCACACACGCCCTCCCCCATACATACATACACACAGCCTCCCCCCACATATACAGATGCACACACGCCCTCCCCCCACATATACAGACGCACACATGCCCTACCCCCATACATACATACATACACAGCCTCCCCCCACATATACAGACGCACACACGCCCTCCCCCCACATATACAGACGCACACACGCCCTACCCCCAAACATACATACACAGCCTCCCTCCACATATACAGACGCACACACGCCCTCCCGCCATACATACATAGCCTCCCCCCACATATACAGACGCACACACGCCCTCCCCCCATACATACACACGCACACAGCCTCCCCCCACATATACAGACGCACACACGCCCTCCCCCATACATACATACACACACACAGCCTCCCCCCACATATACAGACGCACACACGCCCTCCCCCCACATATACAGACGCACACACGCCCTCCCCCCACATATACAGACGCACACACGCCCTCCCCCCACATATACAGACGCACACACGCCCTCCCCCCACATATACAGATGCACACACGCCCTCCCCCCACATATACAGATGCACACACGCCCTCCCCCCACATATACAGACGCACACACGCCCTACCCCCATACATACATACATATATACACAGCCTCCCCCCACATATACAGACGCACACACGCCCTCCCCCCATACATACATAGCCTCCCCCCACATATACAGACGCACACACGCCCTCCCCCCACATATACAGACGCACACACGCCCTCCCCCCAAACATACATACATACACAGCCTCCCTCCACATATACAGACGCACACACGCCCTCCCGCCATACATACATAGCCTCCCCCCACATATACAGACGCACACACGCCCTACCCCCACATATACAGACGCACACACGCCCTCCCCCCATACATACACACGCACACAGCCTCCCCCCACATATACAGACGCACACACGCCCTCCCCCATACATACATACACACACACACAGCCTCCCCCCACATATACAGACGCACACACGCCCTCCCCCCACATATACAGACGCACACACGCCCTCCCCCCACATATACAGACGCACACACGTCCTCCCCCCACATATACAGACGCACACACGCCCTCCCCCCACATATACAGACGCACACACGCCCTCCCCCATACATACATACACACACAGCCTCCCCCCACATATACAGACGCACACACGCCCTCCCCCCATACATACATACACACACAGCCTCCCCCCACATATACAGACGCACACACGCCCTCCCCCCACATATACAGACGCACACACGCCCTCCCCCCAAACATACATACATACACAGCCTCCCCCCACATATACAGATGCAAACACACCCTCCCCACACATATACAGACGCACACACGCCCTCCCCCCATACATACATACATACACACACAGCCTCCCCCCACATATACAGACGCACACACGCCCTCCCCCCACATATACAGACGCACACACGCCCTCCCCCCATACATACATACACACACAGCCTCCCCCCACATATACAGACGCACACACGCCCTCCCCCCATACATACATACACACACAGCCTCCCCCCACATATACAGACGCACACACGCCCTCCCCCCATACATACATAGCCTCCCCCCACATATACAGACGCACACACGCCCTCCCCCCACATATACAGACGCACACACGCCCTCCCCCCAAACATACATACATACATACACAGCCTCCCTCCACATATACAGACGCACACACGCCCTCCCGCCATACATACATAGCCTCCCCCCACATATACAGACGCACACACGCCCTCCCCCCACATATACAGATGCACACACGCCCTCCCCCCATACATACACACGCACACAGCCTCCCCCCACATATACAGACGTACACACGCCCTCCCCCATACATACATACACACGCACACAGCCTCCCCCCACATATACAGACGCACACACGCCCTCCCCCCATACATACATACATACACACACACAGCCTCCCCCCACATATACAGACGCACACACGCCCTCCCCCCATACATACACACACACAGCCTCCCTCCACATATACAGACGCACACACGCCCTCCCCCCATACATACATACATACACACACACACACAGCCTCCCCCCACATATACAGACGCACACACGCCCTCCCCCCATACATACATACACACACACAGCCTCCCCCCACATATACAGACGCACACACGCCCTCCCCCCATACATACATACATACACACACACACACAGCCTCCCCCCACATATACAGACGCACACACGCCCTCCCCCCATACATACATACATACATACATACACACACACAGCCTCCCCCCACATATACAGACGCACACACGCCCTCCCCCCATACATACATACATACATACACACACACAGCCTCCCCCCACATATACAGACGCACACACGCCCTCCCCCCATACATACATACATACATACACACACACAGCCTCCCCCCACATATACAGACGCACACACGCCCTCCCCCCATACATACATACATACACACACACAGCCTCCCCCCACATATACAGACGCACACACGCCCTCCCCCCATACATACATACATACACACACACAGCCTCCCCCCACATATACAGACGCACACACGCCCTCCCCCCATACATACATACATACACACACACAGCCTCCCCCCACATATACAGACGCACACACGCCCTCCCCCCATACATACATACATACACACACACAGCCTCCCCCCACATATACAGACGCACACACGCCCTCCCCCCATACATACATACATACACACACACAGCCTCCCCCCACATATACAGACGCACACACGCCCTCCCCCCATACATACATACATACACACACACAGCCTCCCCCCACATATACAGACGCACACACGCCCTCCCCCCATACATACATACATACACACACACAGCCTCCCCCCACATATACAGACGCACACACGCCCTCCCCCCATACATACATACATACACACACACAGCCTCCCCCCACATATACAGACGCACACACGCCCTCCCCCCATACATACATACACACACACAGCCTCCCCCCACATATACAGACGCACACACGCCCTCCCCCCATACATACATACACACACACAGCCTCCCCCCACATATACAGACGCACACACGCCCTCCCCCCATACATACATACATACACACACAGCCTCCCCCCACATATACAGACGCACACACGCCCTCCCCCCATACATACATACATACATACACACACAGCCTCCCCCCACATATACAGACGCACACACGCCCTCCCCCCATACATACATACATACACACACAGCCTCCCCCCATACATACATACACACACAGCCTCCCCCCACATATACAGACGCACACACGCCCTCCCCCCATACATACATACATACACACACAGCCTCCCCCCACATATACAGACGCACACACGCCCTCCCCCCATACATACATACATACACACACAGCCTCCCCCCACATATACAGACGCACACACGCCCTCCCCCCATACATACATACATACACACACAGCCTCCCCCCACATATACAGACGCACACACGCCCTCCCCCCATACATACATACATACACACACAGCCTCCCCCCACATATACAGACGCACACACGCCCTCCCCCCATACATACATACATACACACACAGCCTCCCCCCACATATACAGACGCACACACGCCCTCCCCCCATACATAAATACATACACACACAGCCTCCCCCCACATATACAGACGCACACACGCCCTCCCCCCATACATATATACATACACACACAGCCTCCCCCCACATATACAGACGCACACACGCCCTCCCCCCATACATATATACATACACACACAGCCTCCCCCCACATATACAGACGCACACACGCCCTCCCCCCATACATACATAGCCTCCCCCCACATATACAGACGCACACACGCCCTCCCCCCATACATACATAGCCTCCCCCCACATATACAGACGCACACACGCCCTCCCCCCATACATACATAGCCTCCCCCCACATATACAGACGCACACACGCCCTCCCCCCATACATACATAGCCTCCCCCCACATATACAGACGCACACACGCCCTCCCCCCATACATACATAGCCTCCCCCCACATATACAGACGCACACACGCCCTCCCCCCATACATACATACATAGCCTCCCCCCACATATACAGACGCACACACGCCCTCCCCCCATACATACATACATAGCCTCCCCCCACATATACAGACGCACACACGCCCTCCCCCCATACATAGCCTCCCCCCACATATACAGACGCACACACGCCCTCCCCCCATACATACATAGCCTCCCCCCACATATACAGACGCACACACGCCCTCCCCCCATACATACATACATAGCCTCCCCCCACATATACAGACGCACACACGCCCTCCCCCCATACATATATACATACACACACAGCCTCCCCCCACATATACAGACGCACACACGCCCTCCCCCCATACATACATACATAGCCTCCCCACACATATACAGACGCACACACGCCCTCCCCCCATACATACATACATAGCCTCCCCCAACATATACAGACGCACACACGCCCTCCCCCCATACATACATAGCCTCCCCCCACATATACAGACGCACACACGCCCTCCCCCCATACATACATAGCCTCCCCCCACATATACAGACGCACACACGCCCTCCCCCCATACATACATACATAGCCTCCCCCCACATATACAGACGCACACACGCCCTCCCCCCATACATACATACACACACAGCCTCCCCCCACATATACAGACGCACACACGCCCTCCCCTCATACATACATACATACATACACACACACACAGCCTCCCCATACATACATAGCCTCCCCCCACATATACAGACGCACACACGCCCTCCCCCCATACATACATAGCCTCCCCCCACATATACAGACGCACACACGCCCTCCCCCCATACATACATAGCCTCCCCCCACATATACAGACGCACACACGCCCTCCCCCCATACATACATACATAGCCTCCCCCCACATATACAGACGCACACACGCCCTCCCCCCATACATACATACACACACAGCCTCCCCCCACATATACAGACGCACACACGCCCTCCCCTCATACATACATACATACATACACACACACACAGCCTCCCCATACATACATAGCCTCCCCCCACATATACAGACGCACACACGCCCTCCCCCCATACATATATACATACACACACAGCCTCCCCCCACATATACAGACGCACACACGCCCTCCCCCCATACATATATACATACACACACAGCCTCCCCCCACATATACAGACGCACACACGCCCTCCCCCCATACATATATACATACACACACAGCCTCCCCCCACATATACAGACGCACACACGCCCTCCCCCCACATATACAGACGCACACACGCCCTCCCCCCATACATATATACATACACACACAGCCTCCCACCACATATACAGACGCACACACGCCCTCCCCCCATACATACATAGCCTCCCACCACATATACAGACGCACACACGCCCTCCCCCCATACATACATAGCCTCCCCCCACATATACAGACGCACACACGCCCTCCCCCCATACATACATACACACACAGCCTCCCCATACATACATAGCCTCCCCCCACATATACAGACGCACACACGCCCTCCCCCCATACATACATAGCCTCCCCCCACATATACAGACGCACACACGCCCTCCCCCCATACATACATAGCCTCCCCCCACATATACAGACGCACACACGCCCTCCCCCCATACATACATACATACATAGCCTCCCCCCACATATACAGACGCACACACGCCCTCCCCCCATACATACATACATAGCCTCCCCCCACATATACAGACGCACACACGCCCTCCCCCCATACATACATAGCCTCCCCCCACATATACAGACGCACACACGCCCTCCCCCCATACATACATACATAGCCTCCCCCCACATATACAGACGCACACACGCCCTCCCCCCATACATACATACATAGCCTCCCCCCACATATACAGACGCACACACGCCCTCCCCCCATACATACATACATACATAGCCTCCCCCCACATATACAGACGCACACACGCCCTCCCCCCATACATACATAGCCTCCCCCCACATATACAGACGCACACACGCCCTCCCCCCATACATACATAGCCTCCCCCCACATATACAGACGCACACACGCCCTCCCCCCATACATACACACACAGCCTCCCCCCACATATACAGACGCACACACGCCCTCCCCCCATACATACATACATACATACACACACAGCCTCCCCATACATACATAGCCTCCCCCCACATATACAGACGCACACACGCCCTCCCCCCATACATACATACACACACAGCCTCCCCCCACATATACAGACGCACACACGCCCTCCCCCCATACATACATACATACATACACACACAGCCTCCCCATACATACATAGCCTCCCCCACATATACAGACGCACACACGCCCTCCCCCCATACATATATACATACACACACAGCCTCCCCCCACATATACAGACGCACACACGCCCTCCCCCCCATACATATATACATACACACACAGCCTCCCCCCACATATACAGACGCACACACGCCCTCCCCCCATACATATATACATACACACACGCCCTCCCCCCACATATACAGACGCACACACGCCCTCCCCCCAAACATACATACATACACAGCCTCCCCCCACCACATATACAGACGCACACACGCCCTCCCCCCATACATATATAAATACACACACAGCCTCCCCCCACCACATATACAGACGCACACACGCCCTCCCCCCATACATATATACATACACACACAGCCTCCCCCCACCACATATACAGACGCACACACGCCCCACCCCATACATATATACATACACACACAGCCTCCCCCCACCACATATACAGACGCACACACGCCCTCCCCCCATACATATATACATACACACACAGCCTCCCACCACATATACAGACGCACACACGCCCTCCCCCCATACACACACAGCCTCCCACCACATATACAGACGCACACACGCCCTCCCCCCATACAAACATAGCCTCCCCCCACATATACAGACGCACACACGCCCTCCCCCCATACATACATACACACACAGCCTCCCCATACATACATAGCCTCCCCCCACATATACAGACGCACACACGTCCTCCCCCCATACATACATAGCCTCCCCCCACATATACAGACGCACACACGCCCTCCCCCCATACATACATACATACACACACAGCCTCCCACCACATATACAGACGCACACACGCCCTCCCCCCATACATACATAGCCTCCCCCCACATATACAGACGCACACACGCCCTCCCCCCATACATACATACACACACAGCCTCCCCATACATACATAGCCTCCCCCCACATATACAGACGCACACACGCCCTCCCCCCATACATACATAGCCTCCCCCCACATATACAGACGCACACACGCCCTCCCCCCATACATACATAGCCTCCCCCCACATATACAGACGCACACACGCCCTCCCCCCATACATACATAGCCTCCCCCCACATATACAGACGCACACACGCCCTCCCCCCATACATACATAGCCTCCCCCCACATATACAGACGCACACACGCCCTCCCCCCATACATACATACATAGCCTCCCCCCACATATACAGATGCACACACGCCCTCCCCCCACATATACAGACGCACACACGCCCTCCCCCCAAACATACATACATACACAGCCTCCCCCCACATATACAGATGCAAACACGCCCTCCCCCCACATATACAGACGCACACACGCCCTCCCCCCACATATACAGACGCACACACGCCCTCCCCCCATACATACATACATAGCCTCCCCCCACATATACAGACGCACACACGCCCTCCCCCCATACATACATACATAGCCTCCCCCCACATATACAGACGCACACACGCCCTCCCCCCATACATACATACATAGCCTCCCCCCACATATACAGACGCACACACGCCCTCCCCCCACATATACAGACGCACACACGCCCTCCCCCCAAACATACATACATACACAGCCTCCCCCCACATATACAGACGCAAACACGCCCTCCCCCCACATATACAGACGCACACACGCCCTCCCCCCACATATACAGACGCACACACGCCCTCCCCCCACATATACAGACGCACACACGCCCTCCCCCCCACATATACAGACGCACACACGCCCTCCCCCCATACATACAGACGCACACACGCCCTCCCCCCACATATACAGACGCACACACGCCCTCCCCCCATACATACATACATAGCCTCCCCCCACATATACAGACGCACACACGCCCTCCCCCCATACATACATACACAGCCTCCCCCCACATATACAGACGCAAACACGCCCTCCCCCCACATATACAGACGCACACACGCCCTCCCCCCACATATACAGACGCACACACGCCCTCCCCCCACATATACAGACGCACACACGCCCTCCCCCCACATATACAGACGCACACACGCCCTCCCCCCATACATACAGACGCACACACGCCCTCCCCCCACATATACAGACGCACACACGCCCTCCCCCCATACATACATACATAGCCTCCCCCCACATATACAGACGCACACACGCCCTCCCCCCATACATACATACATAGCCTCCCCCCACATATACAGACGCACACACGCCCTCCCCCCCATACATACATACATAGCCTCCCCCCACATATACAGACGCACACACGCCCTCCCCCCAAACATACATACATACACGCCCTCCCCCCACATATACAGACGCACACACGCCCTCCCCCCACATATACAGACGCACACACGCCCTCCCCCCCACATATACAGACGCACACACGCCCTCCCCCCACATATACAGACGCACACACGCCCTCCCCCCATACATACATACATAGCCTCCCCCCACATATACAGACGCACACACGCCCTCCCCCCATACATACATACATAGCCTCCCCCCACATATACAGACGCACACACGCCCTCCCCCCATACATACATACATAGCCTCCCCCCACATATACAGACGCACACACGCCCTCCCCCCATACATACATACATACACAGCCTCCCCCCACATATACAGACGCAAACACGCCCTCCCCCCACATATACAGACGCACACACGCCCTCCCCCCCACATATACAGACGCACACACGCCCTCCCCCCACATATACAGACGCACACACGCCCTCCCCCCACATATACAGACGCACACACGCCCTCCCCCCATACATACAGACGCACACACGCCCTCCCCCCACATATACAGACGCACACACGCCCTCCCCCCATACATACATACATAGCCTCCCCCCACATATACAGACGCACACACGCCCTCCCCCCATACATACATACATAGCCTCCCCCCACATATACAGACGCACACACGCCCTCCCCCCATACATACATACATAGCCTCCCCCCACATATACAGACGCACACACGCCCTCCCCCCAAACATACATACATACACAGCCTCCCCCCACACATACAGACGCAAACACGCCCTCCCCCCACACATACAGACGCACACACGCCCTCCCCCCACATATACAGACGCACACACGCCCTCCCCCCACATATACAGACGCACACACGCCCTCCCCCCACATATACAGACGCACACACGCCCTCCCCCCCATACATAGCATACACGCCCTCCCCCCACACATACAGACGCACACACGCCCTCCCCCCACACATACAGACGCACACACGCCCTCCCCCCACACATGCAGACGCACACACGCCCTCCCCCCACACATGCAGACGCACACACGCCCTCCCCCCACACATGCAGACGCACACACGCCCTCCCCCCACACATGCAGACGCACACACGCCCTCCCCCCACACATGCAGACGCACACACGCCCTCCCCCCCACACATGCAGACGCACACACGCCCTCCCCCCACACATGCAGACGCACACACGCCCTCCCCCCACACATGCAGACGCACACACGCCCCTCCCCCCACACATGCAGACGCACACACGCCCTCCCCCCACACATGCAGACGCACACACGCCCTCCCCCCACACATGCAGACGCACACACGCCCTCCCCCCACACATGCAGACGCACACACGCCCTCCCCCCACACATGCAGACGCACACACGCCCTCCCCCCACACATGCAGACGCACACACGCCCTCCCCCCCACACATGCAGACGCACACACGCCCTCCCCCCACACATGCAGACGCACACACGCCCTCCCCCCACACATGCAGACGCACACACGCCCTCCCCCCACACATGCAGACGCACACACGCCCTCCCCCCACACATGCAGACGCACACACGCCCTCCCCCCACACATGCAGACGCACACACGCCCTCCCCCCACACATGCAGACGCACACACGCCCCTCCCCCCACACATGCAGACGCACACACGCCCTCCCCCCACACATGCAGACGCACACACGCCCTCCCCCCACACATGCAGACGCACACACGCCCTCCCCCCACACATGCAGACGCACACACGCCCTCCCCCCACACATGCAGACGCACACACGCCCTCCCCCCACACATGCAGACGCACACACGCCCTCCCCCCCACACATGCAGACGCACACACGCCCTCCCCCCCACACATGCAGACGCACACACGCCCTCCCCCCACACATGCAGACGCACACACGCCCTCCCCCCACACATGCAGACGCACACACGCCCTCCCCCCACACATGCAGACGCACACACGCCCTCCCCCCACACATGCAGACGCACACACGCCCTCCCCCCACACATGCAGACGCACACACGCCCTCCCCCCACACATGCAGACGCACACACGCCCTCCCCCCACACATGCAGACGCACACACATGCAGACGCCCTCCCCCCACACATGCAGACGCACACACGCCCTCCCCCCACACATGCAGACGCACACACGCCCTCCCCCCACACATGCAGACGCACACACGCCCTCCCCCCACACATGCAGACGCACACACGCCCTCCCCCCACACATGCAGACGCACACACGCCCTCCCCCCACACATGCAGACGCACACACGCCCTCCCCCCACACATGCAGACGCACACACGCCCTCCCCCCCACACATGCAGACGCACACACGCCCTCCCCCCACACATGCAGACGCACACACGCCCTCCCCCCACACATGCAGACGCACACACGCCCTCCCCCCACACATGCAGACGCACACACGCCCTCCCCCCACACATGCAGACGCACACACGCCCTCCCCCCCACACATGCAGACGCACACACGCCCTCCCCCCACACATGCAGACGCACACACGCCCTCCCCCCACACATGCAGGCAGACGCACACACGCCCTCCCCCCACACATGCAGACGCACACACGCCCTCCCCCCACACATGCAGACGCACACACGCCCTCCCCCCACACATGCAGACGCACACACGCCCTCCCCCCACACATGCAGACGCACACACGCCCTCCCCCCACACATGCAGACGCACACACGCCCTCCCCCCACACATGCAGACGCACACACGCCCTCCCCCCACACATGCAGACGCACACACGCCCTCCCCCCACACATGCAGACGCACACACGCCCTCCCCCCACACATGCAGACGCACACACGCCCTCCCCCCACACATGCAGACGCACACACGCCCTCCCCCACACATGCAGACGCACACACGCCCTCCCCCACACATGCAGACGCACACACGCCCTCCCCCCACACATGCAGACGCACACACGCCCTCCCCCCACACATGCAGACGCACACACGCCCTCCCCCCACACATGCAGACGCACACACGCCCTCCCCCCACACATGCAGACGCACACACGCCTCCCCCCACACATGCAGACGCACACACGCCCTCCCCCCACACATGCAGACGCACACACGCCCTCCCCCCACACATGCAGACGCACACACGCCCTCCCCCCACACATGCAGACGCACACACGCCCTCCCCCCACACATGCAGACGCACACACGCCCTCCCCCCACACATGCAGACGCACACACGCCCTCCCCCCACACATGCAGACGCACACACGCCCTCCCCCCACACATGCAGACGCACACACGCCCTCCCCCCCACACATGCAGACGCACACACGCCCTCCCCCCCACACATGCAGACGCACACACGCCCTCCCCCCACACATGCAGACGCACACACGCCCTCCCCCCACACATGCAGACGCACACACGCCCTCCCCCCACACATGCAGACGCACACACGCCCTCCCCCCCACACATGCAGACGCACACACGCCCTCCCCCCACACATGCAGACGCACACACGCCCTCCCCCCACACATGCAGACGCACACACGCCCTCCCCCCCACACATGCAGACGCACACACGCCCTCCCCCCACACATGCAGACGCACACACGCCCTCCCCCCACACATGCAGACGCACACACGCCCTCCCCCCACACATGCAGACGCACACACGCCCTCCCCCCACACATGCAGACGCACACACGCCCTCCCCCCACACATGCAGACGCACACACGCCCTCCCCCCCACACATGCAGACGCACACACGCCCTCCCCCCACACATGCAGACGCACACACGCCCTCCCCCCACACATGCAGACGCACACACGCCCTCCCCCCACACATGCAGACGCACACACGCCCTCCCCCCACACATGCAGACGCACACACGCCCTCCCCCCACACATGCAGACGCACACACGCCCTCCCCCCACACATGCAGACGCACACACGCCCTCCCCCCACACATGCAGACGCACACACGCCCTCCCCCCACACATGCAGACGCACACACGCCCTCCCCCCACACATGCAGACGCACACACGCCCTCCCCCCACACATGCAGACGCACACACGCCCTCCCCCCACACATGCAGACGCACACACGCCCTCCCCCCACACATGCAGACGCACACACGCCCTCCCCCCACACATGCAGACGCACACACGCCCTCCCCCCACACATGCAGACGCACACACGCCCTCCCCCCACACATGCAGACGCACACACGCCCTCCCCCCACACATGCAGACGCACACACGCCCTCCCCCCACACATGCAGACGCACACACGCCCTCCCCCCACACATGCAGACGCACACACGCCCTCCCCCCACACATGCAGACGCACACACGCCCTCCCCCCACACATGCAGACGCACACACGCCCTCCCCCCACACATGCAGACGCACACACGCCCTCCCCCCACACATGCAGACGCACACACGCCCTCCCCCCACACATGCAGACGCACACACGCCCTCCCCCCCACACATGCAGACGCACACACGCCCTCCCCCCCACACATGCAGACGCACACACGCCCTCCCCCCACACATGCAGACGCACACACGCCCTCCCCCCACACATGCAGACGCACACACGCCCTCCCCCCACACATGCAGACGCACACACGCCCTCCCCCCACACATGCAGACGCACACACGCCCTCCCCCCACACATGCAGACGCACACACGCCCTCCCCCCCACACATGCAGACGCACACACGCCCTCCCCCCACACATGCAGACGCACACACGCCCTCCCCCCACACATGCAGACGCACACACGCCCTCCCCCCCACACATGCAGACGCACACACGCCCTCCCCCCACACATGCAGACGCACACACGCCCTCCCCCCACACATGCAGACGCACACACGCCCTCCCCCCACACATGCAGACGCACACACGCCCTCCCCCCACACATGCAGACGCACACACGCCCTCCCCCCACACATGCAGACGCACACACGCCCTCCCCCCACACATGCAGACGCACACACGCCCTCCCCCCACACATGCAGACGCACACACGCCCTCCCCCCACACATGCAGACGCACACACGCCCTCCCCCCACACATGCAGACGCACACACGCCCTCCCCCCACACATGCAGACGCACACACGCCCTCCCCCCCACACATGCAGACGCACACACGCCCTCCCCCCACACATGCAGACGCACACACGCCCTCCCCCCACACATGCAGACGCACACACGCCCTCCCCCCACACATGCAGACGCACACACGCCCTCCCCCCACACATGCAGACGCACACACGCCCTCCCCCCACACATGCAGACGCACACACGCCCTCCCCCCACACATGCAGACGCACACACGCCCTCCCCCCCACACATGCAGACGCACACACGCCCTCCCCCCACACATGCAGACGCACACACGCCCTCCCCCCACACATGCAGACGCACACACGCCCTCCCCCCACACATGCAGACGCACACACGCCCTCCCCCCACACATGCAGACGCACACACGCCCTCCCCCCACACATGCAGACGCACACACGCCCTCCCCCCACACATGCAGACGCACACACGCCCTCCCCCCACACATGCAGACGCACACACGCCCTCCCCCCACACATGCAGACGCACACACGCCCTCCCCCCACACATGCAGACGCACACACGCCCTCCCCCCACACATGCAGACGCACACACGCCCTCCCCCCACACATGCAGACGCACACACGCCCTCCCCCCACACATGCAGACGCACACACGCCCTCCCCCCACACATGCAGACGCACACACGCCCTCCCCCCACACATGCAGACGCACACACGCCCTCCCCCCACACATGCAGACGCACACACGCCCTCCCCCCACACATGCAGACGCACACACGCCCTCCCCCCACACATGCAGACGCACACACGCCCTCCCCCCCACACATGCAGACGCACACACGCCCTCCCCCCACACATGCAGACGCACACACGCCCTCCCCCCACACATGCAGACGCACACACGCCCTCCCCCCACACATGCAGACGCACACACACATGCAGACGCACACACGCCCTCCCCCCCACACATGCAGACGCACACACGCCCTCCCCCCACACATGCAGACGCACACACGCCCTCCCCCCACACATGCAGACGCACACACGCCCTCCCCCCACACATGCAGACGCACACACGCCCTCCCCCCCACACATGCAGACGCACACACGCCCTCCCCCCACACATGCAGACGCACACACACGCCCTCCCCCCACACATGCAGACGCACACACCGCCCTCCCCCCACACATGCAGACGCACACACGCCCTCCCCCCACACATGCAGACGCACACACGCCCTCCCCCCACACATGCAGACGCACACACGCCCTCCCCCCACACATGCAGACGCACACACGCCCTCCCCCCACACATGCAGACGCACACACGCCCTCCCCCCACACATGCAGACGCACACACGCCCTCCCCCCACACATGCAGACGCACACACCGCCCTCCCCCCACACATGCAGACGCACACACGCCTCCCCCCACACATGCAGACGCACACACGCCCTCCCCCCACACATGCAGACGCACACACCGCCCTCCCCCCACACATGCAGACGCACACACGCCCTCCCCCCACACATGCAGACGCACACACGCCCTCCCCCCCACACATGCAGACGCACACACGCCCTCCCCCCACACATGCAGACGCACACACGCCCTCCCCCCACACATGCAGACGCACACACGCCCTCCCCCCACACATGCAGACGCACACACGCCCTCCCCCCACACATGCAGACGCACACACGCCCCTCCCCCCCACACATGCAGACGCACACACGCCCTCCCCCCACACATGCAGACGCACACACGCCCCTCCCCCCACACATGCAGACGCACACACGCCCTCCCCCCACACATGCAGACGCACACACGCCCTCCCCCCACACAATGCAGACGCACACACGCCCTCCCCCCACACATGCAGACGCACACACGCCCTCCCCCCCACACATGCAGACGCACACACGCCCTCCCCCCACACATGCAGACGCACACACGCCCTCCCCCCACACATGCAGACGCACACACGCCCTCACCCTCCCCCCACACATGCAGACGCACACACGCCCTCCCCCCACACATGCAGACGCACACACGCCCTCCCCCCACACATGCAGACGCACACACGCCCTCCCCCCCACACATGCAGACGCACACACGCCCTCCCCCCCACACATGCAGACGCACACACGCCCTCCCCCCACACATGCAGACGCACACACGCCCTCCCACCCCACACATGCAGACGCACACACGCCCTCCCCCCACACATGCAGACGCACACACGCCCTCCCCCCACACATGCAGACGCACACACGCCCTCCCCCCACACATGCAGACGCACACACGCCCTCCCCCCCCCACATGCAGACGCACACACGCCCTCCCCCCACACATGCAGACGCACACACGCCCTCCCCCCCCACATATGCAGACGCACACACGCCCTCCCCCCATACATGCAGACGCACACACGCCCTCCCCCCCCACATATGCAGACGCACACACGCCCTCCCCCCATACATACATAGCCTCCCCCCCACATATGCAGACGCACACACGCCCTCCCCCATACATACATAGCCTCCCCCCCACATATGCAGACGCACACACGCCCTCCCCCCATACATACATAGCCTCCCCCCCACATATGCAGACGCACACACGCCCTCCCCCCATACATACATAGCCTCCCCCCCACATATGCAGACGCACACACGCCCTCCCCCCCATACATACATAGCCTCCCCCCCACATATGCAGAACGCACACACGCCCTCCCCCCATACATACATAGCCTCCCCCCCACATATGCAGACGCACACACGCCCTCCCCCCCATACATACATAGCCTCCCCCCCACATATGCAGACGCACACACGCCCTCCCCCCCATACATACATAGCCTCCCCCCCACATATGCAGACGCACACACGCCCTCCCCCCATACATACATAGCCTCCCCCCCACATATGCAGACGCACACACGCCCTCCCCCCATACATACATAGCCTCCCCCCCCACATATGCAGACGCACACACGCCCTCCCCCCATACATACATAGCCTCCCCCCCACATATGCAGACGCACACACGCCCTCCCCCCATACATACATAGCCTCCCCCCCCAACATATGCAGACGCACACACGCCCCTCCCCCCCATACATACATAGCCTCCCCCCCACATATGCAGACGCACACACGCCCTCCCCCCCATACATACATAGCCTCCCCCCCACATATGCAGACGCACACACGCCCTCCCCCCCATACATACATAGCCTCCCCCCCACATATGCAGACGCACACACGCCCTCCCCCCCATACATACATAGCCTCCCCCCCACATATGCAGACGCACACACGCCCTCCCCCCCATACATACATAGCCTCCCCCCCACATATGCAGACGCACACACGCCCTCCCCCCCATACATACATAGCCTCCCCCCCACATATGCAGACGCACACACGCCCTCCCCCCCATACATACATAGCCTCCCCCCCACATATGCAGACGCACACACGCCCTCCCCCCCATACATACATAGCCTCCCCCCCACATATGCAGACGCACACACGCCCTCCCCCCCATACATACATAGCCTCCCCCCCACATATGCAGACGCACACACGCCCTCCCCCCCATACATACATAGCCTCCCCCCCACATATGCAGACCACACACGCCCTCCCCCCCATACATACATAGCCTCCCCCCACATATGCAGACGCACACACGCCCTCCCCCCCCATACATACATAGCCTCCCCCCCACATATGCAGACGCACACACGCCCTCCCCCCCCATACATACATAGCCTCCCCCCCACATATGCAGACGCACACAACGCCCTCCCCCCCATACATACATAGCCTCCCCCCCACATATGCAGACGCACACACGCCCTCCCCCCCATACATACATAGCCTCCCCCCCACATATGCAGACGCACACAACGCCCTCCCCCCCATACATACATAGCCTCCCCCCCACATATGCAGACGCACACACGCC